>NC_046661.1:124199159-124200336 GCF_010883055.1 Belonocnema kinseyi
CTGTATTTTACCAGCAGGCAAGGGATGGAAAGGGAGGAGGCGACCCACTTGCTGTGTTTTACCAGGAGGCGGGGAGGGGCGCGAAACTGCTTGCTGTATTTTACCAGCAGGCATGTGGTAGAAAGGGAAATGACGGTTTTACGAAGGGAGGTTGGTCTAGAGTAAGAGCACCCAGACTATCTTGGACTAACACCTTATTAGGAACAGCGACGCAATACGGGAAATTATGCAGCCTCTGTCACTCTCGCCAGAACCACTATTCCTCTTCTTTTGCTGGTAGCGAGGGAGGGAAGATGGAGAGGCTAGGCGCGTAGGAGATATTGGAGCGACAAAGACAGCAACAGTCCAAAACTCTTGCCTCCTTATAATGAGTTATAATTTCTATCGGCAAAACAAGTGTCTGAGAGAGGAAATCAATGCATAGGGTTAAGATAACTTTAGTGTATAATATTACATTGATTTGCTCATAATGTTTAACGCTTAGGCGCGTATAACAAAATGCTTAGAGACCCTTGTCGCTTTATTCTCATATCAAGTAGTAAGCGAACGAGGACTAGAGATAACAGCCACACACGTTGTAAACTTGTAGAATCATTCACGCATCAACAGTCTGAGGCTGCACACATTACATTATCCTATGCTTTCGGTCTCTACAGATCACTTCTTCTTCTTCTTACAGCTAACAAAAGTTCGCTTTCGTCGTAACACAACAAAGTTTGATATTCTTTCTTTTTGCTATATGCTAGATCCGTCCACCACTGGATGAGGTATACGTATGTAACAAGATACTAAAAACAATTTCGAGACTCAAGAGAAAGATTATAGACGGCATACATTTAATTCCAGACCTTTCATGGACGCTTAATAACTTAAAAAATAAATAAATATCAAGAGTACACTGGCCGACGCTTATCACTCCTTATGTCCTACAACAATATTCGAGCTGAGGTCGCATGCCTTTTTTATACACAGATATATGCTCTCTTTTCAGATTTCATTTACAAAGGTCAGTTTTTTGTCCATTACACGTTAAAGATTTAAAATGAAAGTTAAAAAAATACAAAATATAATAAAATATTTGCAAATTTTTTTCAATCATTCAATGAAGCTCGACTTGATAGAAATCGAGGATGATCTAATTTAGCGTTGAAATTCTTTTTCTATGTATAATGTTGAA
>NC_046661.1:124200436-124221219 GCF_010883055.1 Belonocnema kinseyi
TACCTTGCCGATATTCTACAGATATAGTGGTTCGTGCTATGTGCCCACAATATGCTTAATGGCTTCAGCAAATTATACTGCACAATTTTTATATAAACAACTTCAAGGTTATTTTGAGCGATGTATTACATTTTTTGACTGCAATAACGTGATATTTGTCTATTATAATTTAGAACCTTCTAGGAAATTGAGGTAAAGATTGTAAGATATTAATAGAGACATTAAATCTTATTTAGCATGTATACCTAAAAAAGAAAGATAGATGGAGAGAGAGAGAGACATGTATTAAAAAATGTTTAAATTCAAAAATAATTTTGTAAAATTTGGAATATTGCCGAAGGTTTTACGATTGAGCGACTCGCAAAATACCAGCAGATTCTGAAAAGGTCCTTTTACATACAGTGGATCACTGCAACAGGTTTAGAATTTATTGATATAGCTAGGATATGAAATAAACTATTACCAATGCAGACCTGATAGGTCCCACGTGATAATAATATTGCAAGCGAGCGACTGAGCAAGTGAGTCACTGCTGCCAAGAACCCCATTACTGCTACTTATAGTTGAAAACTGATGCCTTTCTTTTAGCAAATATTTTCGAGAATTTCAGATTGAATTATTTCTCCACCTAAAATTTAGATCCACTTCATTTTTAATATTAACTATTCACTTAATATATGGGCTTTGGTTAAAGAAACAAAAATGATTTTAGCTGGTTGAAAGAGGAGTCGGAAAAGGAGGAAAAGGAGCTGGAAAAGGAGAAGGAGTAGTTTATAAGCTCAGCTTTCATGCATTAACAACGATTCTTACTGTGCCAGTGACAGGATGACTTTCACATGTTCAAGTTGTTCCAGAACTTATTAAAGACTTAATAATTTAAAGAGACATGAGAAATACTCTTGCTTAGCAAACACTCATAAATAGAATAAGAGAGACTCTCAACAAATTTCAAAGCTACCTGAAAGTCTAAGAACAATGCAAGGCAGTAGCAGGCTGATTGATAAGGATAGGAAAGCAATTTATCGGAAGCATAAGATTCTTAAACCTAATGAGAAAAAAACTATTAAGGAAGCCTGGAAACCACAATTCTCTCCACTGAAGAATCTATCATGCATTACTCAAAAGCTTAAACATCAGGTGGAACCGCTTGTGAAGAAGCAAAGAGAAGAGGAAGAAAAAGAAGAAGGAGAAAAAGAAGAAGAATTTAGCCAAAATGATAATTCACCATCTGCAATAAGAAAAAATTATGCTGATGATAATGATGTTAATGATAATGTTAATTTTAATGATAATGATAATGATGATGACGGTCTTCATTGCTAATAGTTTGTTCCACCTCCTAGCTATATCAATAAATTCTAAACCTGCTGCAGTGATCCACTGTATGTAAAAGGACCTCTTCAGAATCTACTGGTATTTTTCGAGTCGCTCAATCGTAGAGCCTTCTGCAATGTTCCAAACTTTACAAAATTATTTTTGAATTTAAACATTTTTTAATACATGTCTCTCTCTCTCTCTCTCTCCACCTATCTTTCTCTCTAAGGTATACATGCTACATAAGACTTACTGTCTCTATTAATATCTAACAATCTTTACCTCAATGTTTTAGAAGGTTCTAAATTATAATAGACACATATACAGCGAACTTTTGTTAGCTGTAAGAAGAAGAAGGAGAAGTGATCTCTAAAGACCGAAAGCATAGGATGATGAAATGTGTGCAGCCTCAGACTGTTGATGCGTGAATGATTCTACGAGTTTACAACGTGTGTGGCTGTTATCTCTAGTCCTCGTTCGCTCACTACTTGATACAAGAATAAAGCGGCAAGGGTCTCTGAGCATTTGAACTACCTTATGGAACACTATTCTTGTGATTGTACATACCTTTCACACATGCATCTTTTATGCATTAAATAAAATAATGGCAAACATTTTTAATTAAAAGTTCTGTTGAAGTTTTTAATAAATATTTCTTCGAATTGCCACCCTCTCATGTGCTTGTTAAATATTTCTCAGAATTATATTGGCAATAACAAAAGCTTTAACACTGCTAACACAACTATGTTTCTAATCTATATTGGAAAAAGCAACGAATCTCCATGTCTTTTTTTTACAGAATTTAGACCAAGCGATCCAAGATATATTAAAGGAAAATAATAAAAAACACCATCTGCCACCAAATTACGAACATGATATTTGTTCACTTGCAATTTATCATTTTGATTTTGGATCACCTTCTTCTGCTTTAATTCGTTGCTCCTTCTTCTGCTTCTTCTGGTCCACGAGTCAGTGGCTAAGCTCTACCCTTTACTCCCTAGGGATTAAAAAGTACTTCTTACTCCCTAGGGGGTGAAAAGTGACGTAACAGGTGATTAATAAAAGTTATACATCTATGAGCTTGAAATTTATGATATTCAGCCCAGTTACCGTAAAAACTCTAAGGAAATTTTAGTTGCAGATAATAGAATGTTGCGGTAATTCATGGAAAGTTATAAATATATAACTGGTCACATTACCATAAAAGATCGAAAATTTCCATAAATTTCTGGAAATTTATGAACATTTCCAAATTGAATTTTGGGTAATTTCACATATATTACCTGTAATCTTTCCAAAAATTAAAAAAAAGGTTTAAAATTGAATGTTCGGTAATTTATCTCAACTTAAAATAAATTACCTATAATATTACCATAAATTACCAAAAATGTCATAAATTTTCAAAAATGTCCATAATTTCTGGAAACTTCTAAAAAATCTTTAAAATTGAATTTTGTATTATTTATAGTAAGTTACCATATTTACCTGTAAAATTACCATAAATTATAGAAAATTTTCATAAATTTCCGCAAATTTATAAACGCTTCTAGATATGATTTTAAGCATTTTATCTCAAGTTATCATAAATTTCCGGTAATATTACCATAAATTACGAAGAATTTCATAAATTTCCGGAGATTTATAAAAATGTTTAAAATTGAATTTTGGGCAATGGATGGTAAGTTACCATCAGTTACCTTTAAAATTACTCTAAATCATGCTTCCTTTATTTGAAATCTAATATGGGCTGAAATCATGGCTGTAATTCGAGAAATGTCTGAAATCATCCATTTGTTATAAAAAATATCGTATGCGCCATGGGGGAGAGGGATTTTCTCAACTTGTGTTCGTTTTTCACTACTAGTCTCCAACTCGCGCTGAAAACATACACTCGTCAAAGAAGTCCCTCTTCTCCCCCTAGGTGCATAATATACTATTTTGATTACTTTTATTTCAATTCACTGATTCAATGCCATCGCTCCATGTAACGAAATTATGGTACGATTAACCAGATACCATAGCGTATTTGTGAAAGCCGTGGTGTTATAAAAAGGGCAGGGGAAATAATTAAAAAAATGCACCCCTATTCCCTTTTTATGATACCACCATCATTACATTGTACGTGTACTCAGAAAGCGATTTGGTTGAATCAAATTTTTGTTGGTTCAACCGCAAGATATAATTATTATAGGTATCATAAAATATTCGCTTCACCTAAACAAATTATTAGAACATTTTAAACCAAACATTTTGCAAATAGAGTATTTGATTGATTCAACCAAATTTTCATGTATATGCAAGAAACTCATTTTTTTGGTTCCAGAAAGTTCTTTTCTGTGTGTGATAATTATCTCCTCAGTATAGAGCAAATAATTACATTATCTGCTATACAAATCATGAGACGTGGGGTTTCCTTCAAATGTATTTTATTACACCTGCCATTGCATTCGTGTAAAGTTTATTATTCGTCACGCTTTTACAAACAAAATTTTGCAATAGCCAGTATAAATGAGCATGAAACTTTTTAAATTGATATATTTCGCTTTTACGCTTACGAAATACTTCTAGAAAAAATGAAGATTGTCATTGGAATCCTACTGCTTACTATAGCGGTTTTCCTACTCAATTCTGTTGGTAAGTGCAAAAATATATTTACGAATTGGGAACTTCTTACGACCTCTCTATCCTCAGGGAATTTTCTATAAAAGTAACCACTTTTCGAGCTCGTTAAGAGCTAACGTTACGAAAAAAACCATAATACTAGTCAGTGCAAATTTCTTACTGAAACACAGTAAACAGAAGGAATAAATTTTATGTTTCAAAAAGATAAAAACGTTGCATCACGTTTATCTAACGAAAGATAAAATTTATCTGAAAAGAAGATAAATTTTATCTGACGTAAATATTTTTTTGACATAGGTTATATGTCAGACGGCTCTGTCTATTTTCACGGAAAAAATGTTCATAATTTCAAAAATCCTCGTGGTATTCAATTTTAAATATTCTACCCTTTTTCACTAATTTTAAACCCAAAAATCACTCACCTACACTTACTGAATACACAGTCCGCACTTTGTTTAGTTTATACCAAATAGTATTTATTTACAATTTTTGAAGTCTAGATCAGGGTCGATAGAAAACTAAAGATTTGTTCAACAAAAGTAAGGGACTGAAGTTGGCTGAGTGTTCTTACTCAGCCAACTTCAGTCCCTTACTTTTGTTGAAAAAATCTTTAGTTTTCTATCGACCCTGATCTAGACTTCAAAAATTGTAAATGCATACTATTTGGTATAAACTAACCAAAGTGCGGACTGTGTATTCAGTGAGTGTAGGTGAGTGATTTTTGGGTTTAAAATTAGTAAAATAAAGTGAGAATATTTAAAATTGAATATCGCGAGGTTTTTCTAATTTATGAACATTTTTTCTGTGAAAATATACGCAGTCGTCTGACATATAACCTGTATCAAAAAAATATTTACGTCGGATAAACTTGATCTTTTTTCAGTTAAATTTTATCTTTCGTTAAATAAACGTGACGCAACGCTTTTATCGTTTTGAAAGATAACATTTATTCCTGGGGGTTTACTGTGAAGTTGTTTATGATTGGAAAATTATTTGAATGTAAATCCTACAAAATTTGTGAATATATTCTTTTTGTAAGTTGAATGCGACATAAATGAAACGACATAAACCTTCATTTTTTACAGAATCAAGACCAAGTGATCCAACAGGAAGAAATAACAATGATAACCGTCCACCCGCCCCTGGAAGAAATAACAGTAATAACCGTCCACCCGCTCCTGGAGGAAATACCATTTATAACCGTCCACCCGCTCTTCGAGGATATATCATTTATAACCGCCCACTCGCTCCTGGAGGAAATACTATTTATAACCGTCCACTCGCTCCTGGAGGAAATACCATTTATAACCGTCCACCTGCTCCTGGAGGAAATACCATTTATAACCGTCCACCTGCTCCTGGAGGAAATACCATTTATAACCGTCCACCTGCTCCTGGAGGAAATACCATTTATAATCGTCCACCCACCCCTGGAGAAAATACCATTAATAATCTTCCACCCGTACTCGACGTTATTGTTCGTGCAACTCCAGCACCTCCAATTAGTAGTCTGCCTCCACCTAATGGTGAACCTTTATTCCTGGAGTACCAAGCAAGACTTGAAAGAAATCCGGCTACTAGCAGATATGAATTAAGAAGGCACAACATTTCGAGAGCCGTTAGAACTAATACCCCTTCTACAGCACCCAGCGACCAACCTAGATCTAATAACTAGATCTAGTGACAAGAAATATGCATATGAACAATATATGTAATATTCCCGAATAAAAACAGAACATTAACTGGATTTAATCTTTATTTTATTTCAATTGCTTTTTTTCTCTATCCTGGATGGAAATGTCGGTAATGTGCCAGAGTTCAGCGCCGGCGCAGTACTGTCCCAGTACTGCCCCCCCAGTGCAGGCAGTCGTTTGTTCGCCCAGTACTGGCAGAATGTGAAAACATTTTTTTTTCTATTACTTTTTGTAAGGAAAAGATTCTAAGTTTAACCTTCATGCAAAATTTAAAATGTTCAAAAAAAACTACACCGGATGTATGTTTTAAACGTTGTAGAATAGTCTAAAACACCTAAAAAGCAGAATATTACATGAAGGTTTAGAGAAAATTGTTAGTCCATTTAACAGTTCGTGTATTTTACATTTACAGAACGTCGCATGATAATAAATAATTATAAAAAGAGCTCAAAAATTGATGCTTTAACTTTTCTGAACTGTAGCTTATGAGGATGGCTTTTTCACCAAGTTTAAACTTGTCGGTTTAGCGCAATGCCATTAACATGTATTGACAAAATACTCGCAGTCAATTATTATTTATTTATTAAATACCTTTTTTGTTATATCTTTACATTATAGAAATAGTGGGTGTTAAAATTAAACAAATAGTTTGAAAATTATATTTTTGTAATTATAAATAATGTTCGGACGATATGCAGTCGTATGATGATGAATGGATGGTCTTTAAAACAATTAAATAATTTTTCATCATTTTTAAAATTAACTCCAGCATTTTCGTACGCCAACGGTTTGCTAGTTCTGCCAAGCATTACAAGCCAGTACTGGGCCGGTTGTGTATTTCTACCTGGGATAGGAGACATTGGGCTAAATTAAGACGCCCTTATATCCTATATATAAAAACTCGTAACCTCCATTAGTAGAGCATGGAAGCGAAATCTTACATGGTCAAGTTAATGACGTGGTTTATTCTATGGCGACATCTTTCTTCAACGTATAAAATTAATCGAAATAAAAAAACTAGATTTCTACTTTTATCGAACGCCGATAATTATTTCTTTTTTGTGTTTTTTTTTTATTTTCACTTTCAATAACAGCTGTTATTTTTAATGATTATCATGTATAATATTTAAATTTGTTTTTCATCATTCTTCAATCGTTACATTAAATTACTGAAGATACTTTTTACCAGAATGTGGTTTATTCAATGTTACAGGAATAATAATTGAAAGTTTATGTTAAAATCTAATTTTTTTGAATAATATAAAAGAATATTAAATTAATAGATATAATGTGAAATTATTAAGTTTAATCATATTATGATATAATTTATAATAAAAAATGTTTTTTGAATATAAGGTTATCATGAACTAAATTAGAATTAAATAAATTTATAAAATTCTACTGAATTGAGAAGAATTAAGTGAGTTTAGAAAAATTCAAAAGAATTTAAAATAATTCAAAATAAATTATAACGAATTCAGGGCGAATTTCAAATGATTGCAAAAGATATTTGAAAATCTCGTGAAATCTTTGAAACTCTACGAAATTCCTCACATCCTATCGGTAAATTTTTAAAACTCAATTAAAATATTCTAAAATTCCGCGAAATTACAAGAAATCTAAAATCTTTCAGTCTTTGAAATCCCCTAAAAATAATGAAATGAATAAAAAATGTCTGCGAAACGTTTAAAATTTCATAAAATATTTCAAATCTTTTGATATCTTTTGAAATACAGTCGGTTAAATAAGAGCGTGGTCACAGTTGTGAGAAAATGAAAAGACTCATTATGAAAATTCTTTCAAATATTGCTTTATTTGATCTAAAACTTTCATCAAATACATTAATAGCAGGTCCAATCACCTCCCGTGTAGAAATTATGACCGGGTTCCGGCCGGATTCCGGCTGGGTTGCCCTGCTTGTATCTGGAATCTGGTCAGGTTACCCTATCGGATCCCGGATACAAATAGGGTAACCCGGTCGGAATCCGACCGGTTTTTAACTGGGCTCCTCAATCGCATTTTACTGGAGCCTTTTTACCACAGCGAACATATTCTACCAACTGGTAGAGATAAGAATCTTTGTCAGGACTTATTTCCACCTGTAAAAAGATGTTGGAATTTCAATTTAAGAACTGCATTCATAATAATAAATATATTAACTACAAACATTGATTCAATGTAAGTACTAAAATATAGGTTATGATTCTTAAGTTTCTGTAAGAAATTACATTGTAAGAAATTAAAGTTAAATTGCATAACAAATTTACCTTAAGCGTAACTTAGTTTGCATAGGTTTTTTTACAAGATATAAAATAAATTTCAGGGGTTTCACGTGACATCCTAACCTATGAAAGCGGTTTAGAAAATTGATTAAACATTAACGTTGAAGAATATTAATACTACTTACTTATTAACAAAATAATTCACTTACCTATAAAAATATCCGCTGGCTCCAGAAAATAGGATACAATTTTGTGAAATTTAAAAAATTTCTTAACGAATAGCCTGGCGTCCACCGACCTTTTACTGCGTTTTTAGCATTAAATACTCCGGAAGTCGCCGAATCGTTCTTACGTGCAAGCATGATAACGTAATTCAAAACCTCGTTCGGAAAAAGTTATTCCTCTTCTTATTACGTTTTTTGCTCATTCAAGATAATATATAAATACATTAAAAATAAGCAAAAATCGTATAACAAAACAAAAGTATAATTTTACTAGGAAACTATGTTTGAAAATAAAAAAGGAGCTGGTCAACGATTTCGCAGTCACGGAAAGTCTGGGAACCGCAGAACCAAAATTGGGAAACCATATAATTAAAATTAGTTTAATTTTTCTTTCATAATTGATAAAAAAACACCTAAAATACAAAAAATTGGTCTTTTGCCTGTCAGATATTTACAAACGACCCAATTACGGCAGTCGTTTGTGAATATTTCTTAAGATGTTTTTAAGGTTATGATACTTCTATTATGCACCATTTTTGCCCGACTGGGTCCCGGTGGGAACTCGGTCAGATCCCGACCGGGCAATTAACAAAATAGTATCCCGGTTTGACCCAGACAGCGCAAAGCGTATGCGGCACTCATTTTGGAAAAATGCTCGGTTCGTATTAAAAAGAACAGTCAGCTGATTCTCTTTGATAAAGCATGAAGGACTATACTGACCTCTATATGAAAAAAATTACAGCATTCGCATTTACCGATCGCTAGTAATCGTGACCACGCTCTTATTTAACCGACTGTACCTTGACATTTTTTTAAGACCTTGACAATTCCTGGTAATGTTTCTTCAAGTATTCCAAAGAAAATCACGATTATTCAAGGAAGCCTAGATTCATAAAAAATTTATTGTTTGAAAGTCTCTGTATAAAGAATGGTTATTTTTATGAGAAAACGTTACAAGAAACGCAAATTACGATATACGCGTATTTATTATTATAAAGTCTTCTGTTACCCATAATTTTTGTCTGAACTATTATGAATGTAGGGGGAGGGGAGGGGGTTATTCCTGTATGGCCACCCACTGTAAAATCTTCAAAAAGTGCCCTTGTGATTACAGACAAATCTAAGTGTTCTTCCTGAACATATCTTTTTTCTGGGCCAATCCGTGATAATATATCCTTCATCAGTTTTAGTTAAAGTCGCATCTAGAAAGTGTATTCTTCCTTCAATTTATGTTTTAACAGTAAATTGTAATATTAGGTGCATGCTATTAAATGGATTTAAAAGAGTATCAATTTTATATACGAGAGAAAACTGATCCTATAGGAGTTCCAAATCTTTATTTTGATAAAAATTATTATTAAATTTGAAATATCCCGCGTGAGAAGCATATATTCCATAGAATCAAGGAATTGAAACAATTCCTTAGGGCTACAAAATATTTATTCCACTCGGTATATTCCAAATTGGATAATAATTTTCATAACAAAAATAGTTATGGCAGATTTAGAAAATGAAGTGTTTGAAAAAATTAATTTTATTTTTGATTTGTATGCAACATATCTTGATGATTCGGCACTTTTCGTAGATACAATAAATTTTAACACTCCTTTATATCCATTTAATAATACACTTAGAAAGCGATTTGGGTAAATCAATCCAACTTTTGTCGGCTCAATTCTAGAATATTGTTATCATATAGACCAGAAAACCAAATTTTCATGCGTATCCAAGAAACCCGCTTTTTTTGTTCCAGAAACTTCTTTTCTCCGTGGAGAAAAAGATATGCACAATGATATCGCAAAATCTCTATATTGCAAGAAAGCGCAATATGATAACGTACAATCAGGTTTCGGAGCTTTATACGATATTATAATGCACCAATATCACATACAAAATTAAATTATATTTTGTTGCTCTTTATCTGCTATACGGCGTCCTTAGCAGCAATAGAAAAAATGCAGAGTATGAGTGAGTTCGAGCTATAAATCGAGACACCAAATTTAAAACAATGGCAGAAAAAAGGAAAGATTTGCTGCAGGCAAGACCTGCAGCGGTTAATGATGATTGAACATATTTCGGCAAAAGTTTCACTGAGTTTAGGAAAATAATTCTGAACTTGTTGACGCAAAATGTAACTTGCAGATAGGAGTCCCTATTTCTCTCAAATTTAATGAAGTTAAACGACGCTGGATAGCGCTGGCGTCGTAATTGTCACCACAACTGTAATAAAAATGGAGCGATTATAAGATGAAAGATTATCCAGGCAACGTTAAAAATGGGAAATTATCTTCGATTCATGTAAAGTTTATCTGGTAAGGTTAATTTTTGTCCCGGTGAATCTTTCACCTGGAGTCGATGTAAACTTTATCTATAATTTTTGCTGTGATCGTTTGTTCACAACTCGAACCCTCGCGAGATCACAAAAGAAAAAATGCAATGTGATAACGTAATAAACTTAAATTTTTACGTTATAGACTGCACAAATATGCGGCATATAATGTAAAAACTTGCAATGTACGATATCACGATTTCGCGCTATTATAATGCGATATTTACGATATATAGCGCAGGAATTACGATATATATTGTAATTCATGCGATATAGTTTTCTCAGTGTGAGTGTGGTAATTATCTTATAAGTGTGCAGTAAATAATTAAATCACTTAATTCCTACTATATGAATCGCAAGACATGGGTTTTCCTTCAAGCGTATCTTATTGTACCTACCATTAGAATGGTGTGACGTTTATAACTCGCAATGTTTTAACAAATAAAGTTTCGTAATTTCCAGTATAATTAGGTATGATTTTTTCTGCTTCTTCATCGAAAAAGCTTGGTATCTTAAATCCATATAGTTTTATTTTACGCTCACGAAATCCTTCCAGAAAAAATGAAAGTTGTTGTCGGAACCCTACTGCTCACTATCGTGGTTTTCCTACTCAATTATGTTGGTAAGTGCAAAAATATTTTCATAAATTCTTAAATTTTTATGAGGTGTTCCGGATTCATTTCCCGTCTAGGAAAATCTTGTCTAACTCTGGCTAGAAGTTTATCATCTTTTTTTGGATAGACCCAGGCCTGAACATATGGTCAGGCGTTACTTATGGCCAGGCCAACCACTACTGAATGACTGATTAGCCACTAGTTGGAGTTCAGTTAGTAGCCGCTGCTGGACGCCCTTTATTTTTGTAAGGATTTGAAAAAAAAACAACATTTTTTACTAAAAGTGTATTTAGGATTTTTATTATTCTTGGATTGCTGAGCAACGCCAGTCCTGGGTCAGGCCAGAACTTCTAGACTAGACGGTATAGATAAAGCCAGACCTGGGTCAAACCTGAAACCAGACTGCCATACAGTTTTTACAAACGGCTTATTTCTAGAATAGCAATGTCTGAGATAGAATAGAATAGAAGAACAATGTCTTAAAAGGAAATTGATTAATTTCAAAGAAAAATATTAAAAATTGTAACAATATGAATTAAAAAATAAAAAACACAATCCATGAGCCAAATTGTTATGCAAAACAATAAAGCAGTAGCGACATATTTTACCAATCCTAATAGCATTGCCTAGTCTATGTTTTCAGTGCAGACAGTGTAATCGGAAAAAAAAATTTCGATCAAAATCCACCTGGGGCGACTCTAAATATATATTTTTTTATTTCTGAAAAAAACTCCGAGGCTATTTTCTTGTCACAATAATTACTTTCCAAGAGTGAAAAACTAATTCATTATTCATTCAAAATTAGGGGTCATTCACAAAATACGTGATACGTTTAGGGGCGGATGGGATTCTGCCAAAGTATCATTCTCCATGTTAAGACCAATATCACGCAGGGGGGAGGGGGGGGGGTCAGAAGTTCCTGAAAAATGTATCACGTATTTTGTGAATGGCCCCTTAGTAAAATCACTAATACTATTATTTTCACACTGTACATGCTAAAACCTCACAAATCTTCATTTTTTGAAGAATCCCTGGAATTGTCTGAAAGAAATGACAATAATAAAGTTCCATCCGTAACAGGTGTAATCTGGTTTGCAAATGCACCACATCCAAATACTCCACCACCGAACCGTGCAACAGTGGAGAGAAATCCGACAACTGGCCAGTTTGAAATAAGACCACCCAACCGTGTTGGGGCCGTTCATAATATAAAACTATAGTAGTTAAAAATTACTTTCATTAGGAATTTTTTTAGAGATATGGTTAAAGTAAATTGATTGCAATATTTTACACATTACAGAGCATCATTTGGAAAACATTTTGTTAAATTTTGGTAGGAAAATATTTTTAAATGAGCCGGTAACGGAGAATAATCGAGGACGCTTTTTCAAACAAATAGTTTGCGGTGCCAACTGTAGCTCATCGTAGACTTATCGGAAATAGAAAAGCAAAGAAATTTTGTTAAAAAATAAGTTTTTCTGCCCCCATAAGTCATTTTTTTAATTAAAAATGTTTTGTGGCCATTTGAAGCAAAAATAACGATTTTTCACGACAAATTTTGTCATCTTATAGCTGTAAAATTTCTTTTAAAGTAAAAAAAAACGACGCAGGGGGAGGCATTCTATATGTAAAAAGTGTGTATAAAAATAGAAAAAATCGAGGCAGCAGTTTTTGAGTGAAAGTTAACACCGACTTTGAGAATGGTAGTTTCGAGTATAAAGCGTATAAAGTTTTAAACCAAATTTACATAAAATTCTGGCGAATATTATTAACATTTTGAAATGTTGAACTATAAGAAAATGCTATTAAAAACGTCGATTTTTCGAAAATCACAAGACCCTATTCGCCCCCCCCCCCCTAATCCTCTGTTAACTAACTGATTGCTCTATACTGAAAAAAAACAGTGACCAGGTCATCCTCACGTTAAGCTAACAACATTACACCAATAAAAAAGGGTTAAAAAAGAGACCTTTCGGCCTTTCGTTAATGAACTGAATCCAGATTTTTTTTATGTGTAGCTCTTTGTATAAATATAGCTTTGACCTAGTGTTACGACATACTACCCAACAGTTTATCAAAATGTTGATTTTTTAGTTTAAACAAATGTTCTAGATAAACTTCTAAATTATTATTACGAACCAGTGATTATATTACCTTAATACGATTTTATAACTTTATCCCTATGATTGTAAAAACAATGTCGAAAAAAATGTATCATATGTGAATTAGAGAATGCAAATTTAAGCAGCGGTTCGTCAATCATAAGGAGGATCAGTTTTGTTAATTTTGCCATCTTTAACTTTTTTGTTTTTAGACAATTTGGACAACCGTGCAGACTTATATCAATGTTATGGAATTTATAAACTCATTGGACTGAATGAATTGCAAGAAATTTATAAAATAAAACAATTAGTCAAAAAAAAAAATAACTCGCAAGGAGAAAACGAGACTGCTATATCATTATATTTATTTCTTGAATAAGTAAAGAAATCTAATAATAAAATCCATTTATATGTGAAATTCATGGGTAAGATTTTCCAAATAATATCAATCAGCGTATTTAACACTGTTATATACCTATTTTGACCTTAGTTTATTTCAATATATAAATATAATGATATAAGGTGAGTCGTTTTGACAAATTTTAAAATTATACAGTTACAAAAAAATGCCGCATCAACCCACAGTGCTACTTTCCAGTGGTTCTTAGGCTTACAAAACATTTCCTTTTCGTTATTATATGTGTAAATACTGACTCTGAACACCCTTAGTGATACTAAAAAAAACTCATTGCATGACAAAGAAACTAAAATCAAAATCCTTTTTTGTTATCGGCGTATATTTAACATTGTTTTTTATTTCATAATGGCGGGAAGCTGATGACACAAGCCTGCAAATAATGGGATCATGTCAGTTGTTGCAAAGTGGAGAGTCATTTCCCAAGTAATTTTTTACGTAGAATCCAAACGGTAATGTAATCTCTCTTCAGTATTATAAATTTGAAATATGCAAAAAAAAACATACTGTATAGCATCAAGGAACTGTTTCTTAGGAATTGTCGTATGAAATTCAATCAAAATCCTTAGAAAAGAGCTAACATTCCATAAAAAAACGATCGAATTTGCTTTAAAATCATACTAAATTCTATTTAAAAAAAACAATTCATCGATGCTGAAAAATATGTATTTCATTCGGTATATTTGAAATTTAAGAATAACCAGTTTTGTCTGATTTGCCTTGATCTGTTTAGTCTGATCAGTTTTGTTATCGAGGATTTAGAAAACAAAGTTTTAAAAAAAATCGATTTTACTCTTGATTTGTATTCAATAATTGTTGATGATCGGCACTGTCTGTACATAGAAAAGAAATTGATACTCATTTATAGCCATTGAATAGTATACATACAAGATTACAATTTACTGTTTAAACAGAAGATAAAGGGAGAATTAATTTTATCGATGACTTCAATTGAAACTGGTAAATGATATATTATTACACATTAAACCTAATGTATTTATTTGCCATATTTATTAATTATTCACAAGCTTTAACGCTACTAACACAACTATGTTTCTAATATATATTGGAAAGAGTAACGAATCTCCATGTCTTTTTTTACAGAATATAGACCAAGCGATCCAAGATATATAAAAGGAAGGTAATAAAAAACACCATCTGCCACCAAATTACGAACATGCTATTTGTTCAACTCCAATTTATCATTTTAATTCTGGATGACCTTCTTCTGCTTTAATTCATTGCTCCTTCTTCTGATTCTTCTGATACACGAAACAGTGGCTATGATTTTTACTCAGGGCAAGATTTAAAACATGTGAGCAATCTTAATACTGGTCAATATGAATTAAGTTCTGAGCCTATCAAAAAAGTACGCCTTCATTACCCTTTTGGCCCACCGAACAAGGCACCACAAAAGATATATTAGCAAGAGCCACCATCACTATTACTAGAAAAATTGAAAAAAAATTCCTCAATATAAAAAACATCTATAAAATCCCCGAAAACCAGATGAAAATTCACAAAATATACTCTTGATTACTTTTATTTCAATTCATTTATTTCATGCCGTGGCTCCGCGTACCGAAATTATGGTACGATTAACTAGATACCATAAAGTATTTGTGAAAGCCGGAGTTTTAGAAAAGGGCAGGGGAAATAATGAAAAAATGCACCCCTATCCCCTTTTAATGATACCACCCCCCATCACATTGTACGTGTACTCAGAAAGCGATTTGGTTGAATCCAATTTTTGTTGGTTTAACCGCAGGATATAATTATTATATGTATCACAAAATATTGGCTTCACCTAAACAAATTATTAGAATATTTTAAACCAATCTTTTTGCAGGCGGAGTGTTTGATTGATTCAACCAAATTTTCATGTATATGCAAGAAACTCATTTTTTTTGTTTCTTTGGCTCTTTTCTTCGTGTGATAATTATCTCATCAGTATAAAGCAAACAATTACATCATCTACTACACAAATCATGAGACGTGGGGTTTCCTTCAAATGTATTTTATTACACATGCCATTGTATTGGTGTAAAGTTTATTAATCGCGACGTTTTTACAAACAAAATTTTGCAATAGCCAGTATAAATAAGCATGAACCTTTTTTTAAATTGATATATTTCGCTTTTACGCTTGCGAAATTCTTCTAGAAAAAATGAAGATTATCATTGGAATCCTACTGCTTACTATCGCGGTTTTCCTACTCAATTTTGTTGGTAAGTCCAAAAATATATTTACGAATTGGTAACTTCTTACGACCTCTCTATCCTTAGGGAATTTTCTATCAAAGTAACTACTTTTCGAGCTCGTTCAGAGCTAACGTTATGAAAAAATTCCGTAATACTAGTCAGTGCGAATTTCTTACTGAAAATTATTTATGATTGGAAAATTATTTGAATGTAAATCTTACAAAATTTATGAATCTATTTCTTTTTTGTAAGTTGACGCTTAAGTAAGCTTTAGAATCCTGACTCATTTGGCGTGTGGCAGTCTGGCCTGGGACTTGTCAAAAACTGAAATTTTTTTTTATACACCCACGCCAGACCATATATTTACTAATACTACTAACTTTCCAGTGTAAATGCGAAAACGAGATAAACCTTTCATTTTTTACAGAATCAAGACCAAGTGATCTAACAGAATGAAATAACAATGATAACCGTGCACCCACCCCTGGAAGAAATAACAATACTAACCGTCGGCTAGCTCGTGGAGAAAATACTATTTATAACCGTCCAGCCGCTCCTGGAGGAAATACCATTTATAAACGTCCACCCGCACCTCGATGAAATATCATTTATAACCGGCCACTCCTTCCTGGAGGAAATAATATTTATAACCGTCCACTCGCTCAAGGAGGAAATACCATTCATAACCGTCCACTCGCTTCTGGAGGAAATACCATTTATAACCGTCCACCCACCCCTGGAGGAAATAACATTAATAACACCGTACTACGAAGTCGAATTCTTGTTTTCTCATTCTTCGTCAAATATGACGGTAAAACAGTAGAAAGATTTTTTGATGTTAGAAAAGTTTGACATGTATGTATCACTGAATTTTTTCAGACCTGAAGCTTGATCCAGGTTTTTGGTGAATAGTCTTTTTTTTTAATCATAAAAAAAAATTTCTGGATAAATCCTATTTTTAATTTTTAAAAAAGTACTATAGAAAGACATTTTAGAGATAAACAAGTGCTGAAAACATTTTTCTTTGACAATTTTTTTTTTTAAATTTAAATTTAAATCTAAATTCAAACAATAATCTTTAACACTTTAAATATTAAACAAAAATTTACTTGATAACAATATTTTATTCTCGTATTTTTAATAAATAATTAATATTGATTGAGAAACAATTTTATTGTGGGAGTTTTTTTATATGGGAATTTTCAAATTCGTTAATATTACAAACTGTTCAGGAATTTTATTAGTTTTGGAATTGTATTTTTCGGGACAGACAGTTTTAACGAGTCGCGAATTTTATTTTTCGGGATACTTCAGTCGTCCCCATAAAATTACAGAAAATTTGCTCGAATTATAATTTCGGCGCTTGATATTGTTGATTTTTTCCTACAGTATTAATAAAAAAAAAATTTATGGAAATTTTTGATATAACAAAGTTAAAGATAATCACAATTAAAAAATTTTAAATTCGCTGTACATCCAATTTTTATTCTTGAGTCTAGGCGATCTTTTTCTAATCCATTTAATTTACTGGTAAACAGGGGTGATTTTTTCTTAGAAAATAAGTGATTGAAATTTGAAAACATTGGGTAGGCTTTTTTGACATCTAGGTGTCTAAAAAAGGTTAACTTCAGAAAATTTAGAAACGAATTTAAGAACTATTACTCTTTTAAGATACCAATACAATTCACACAACACTAATTGTAGAATTTGCACATTTTTAGGCCTTCAGTTTAAGAACTTGAATTTTAACGTTAAAATTGCTTTATTATCAAAATATAGCCTTATTGTTTGAATTTTCAGAGTTTTCGTTATAAGTTATAGGTTAGGTCAAAAATAACATTCTGGGATTCGAAATTGTTACAACGCGAAAAAGTTTAAATTTAAAATTTAAAAATGCGAAAATACACCATTTTCCATGTTCATTTGCAATACAGCGAGTGACTTTCTTTCGCTTCTTTTGAAAGTCGATGCTTTGCTTTCAGTTTTATTTTTAAAATATACCTTGAATTCAACGCATTTCAAATTAAACGTTTACAGCTGCATTTAGATTGAATTATATAAAGGTTTTTTGTTTTGAATTTAAATTAATTAAAACATTTTATTTGTTTTCACGATTGTAATTTATAACTTCTAAAATTGAATAATTGTAGCTCAAACATGAAAAAGTATAGACTAATTTCAAATGTATAGAGGTTCTATCACATATATTGAACTATTAAAACCCCTGGCCTTTTTTAAGGTTTATAAAACTCTTTTAAAAACTTTTTTTTACAATTTTGGTTGTGATTTCGTAATAAAAGAATAAGTGCTATTTAGTCTTCAGATCAGCAATTTCAAAAATTTTGAAAGCCTTAATAGTTGAGACATTTTAAATTTGTATAGTCTTCAGTATACTAAATAATTTCAAATTTAAAGCTATTTAAATATATCATCTGAATTTTTGAATAGAAAATGTTCAATCGTTTTAGATTGAAACCTTTCAAATTATTTAGTTACAAATTAAAATCGTCAAACAATAGAATGGATTTCTTCGCCCGAGATACAAACGTAAATTGTACTATAGTAAAAACAACTGGACAAATTTAGGCGAAAGCCAAATTTAGTAAAGGAAACAAACCTTTGTCGACCTATAAATACTAATTTTATTCCCCGAAAGATTTTTAAAAATCTTTTTGAAACACTTTTATTGCAACAATTTAATTCAAGAATTTTGGAAAAGCTTCAACTTTTTGGATTTTCATCAAGAATGGCTGTTTAACGAACTCGATCTTTCTTTTTTGTTCGTCAAACCGTGTGTCCAATCCAATCGGACCAGTCTTTTGGAAGTTATCCGGTATACAGACAACAACAACAACGACGACGCTGGACAGACAAACAGACCCCGACGTAAAAACTTGTTTTTCTGACACAGGAGGCCTCAAAACGTCGACATTGGATAAAATCCGAAAAAGAAATTTTTCATAAAAAACTAATACCTTATTATTTCGGATGAGAATGAAAAAATTATCAACAAGATTTGCAGAAAATCTTTCAAAGAATAAAATGATTGTCCCGTAAGTTACAACCGACTAATTACAATTTCAAAAAAATTAAAGTTGTTCTAAATAATGAGCTAGACTCGCCACCGAGACAAATCAGGAAATTGAAGTAAATTTGAAAATTGAACTGCAGTTCGAGTATTAAAAATTTAACAGTGATTGATTTTACAAGGTGATTCTAGATCTGTTCAAAATGATATAATTTACCTATTTTAACGTTAAAATTTGAAATAATTTAATTCGAAAGCCTTAGTAGTGACACGAGTGTAAACGTTCGCATTAATGACTTCTTAAATGAACGCCTTTATTCAATTTGAAAATCTTTGTGAAGTATTATGTCAGTATCCAATATTCCATTTTTAATCTATTTGGTTTAGAAATTGAAAAAAAAACAATTTTCAATGGTAAACAATTTGAAAATGAATTCTCTCAATAATTCAGAGTGACAAATTTAAACTTGGAATGTTACGATTATAATTGTTTTATTTTTTTATTTGTATTTCGAAGGTAAACGTATTTCATTTTGATTCTGAAAGAGAAGTTAAGTAAGCATTAATTTAGAAAAAAATCAAATAAGCTGGAGGCTTCTGAATGTTTCAAAGAAAAGAACAAATTTTGGAGCTTCTCAAGAATGTTGAAATATTAGGAAAACAATAAAAATTTCTGGGTAGATTTAAAATGATTTTTTATTTCGAAAAAGTACATAACTCAAAGCGATGGTTTAAAAATATTTCAAAAAATTTCAAAAGATTTACAATATTAGAAAAAAATCTGGAAGCTCTTAAAACAATTTTGTGTACAAGATTTTACACAAATTTGAAGAAAAATGGGAATCAGTCTAAAAGACATTTAAAATTTCCGAAAATTTTTAAAAATAATTTTAAAATATTTGAAATAATTTAAAAATGAGTTGATACTTTTGATGATTTTTCTATTTTTTGAAATGTTGACTTTTTATTTTGAAAATTACATAATTTTAAGAGGTATAAAAATATGGGATCACTGAAAAAAATTCCGAAAGAAATGAATGAAAAATCCCAGAAAATAAAATCTCCGGCACCTGAATACTAATTTTATAAAAATTGTTTTTAAAAATACATTAAAAAACACGTGCGCTTCGAAAGAAAAAAATGTTGTCTAAATTTTCTTCGTACCTACATAATAACATTTTTTAAACAAACTTTGCAGGATTCAATTCAACTACGATTTATATCAAAATTTATTTTTATTATTTTTTTTATTAATAAAAAATTCGATTTTTCAGAACTTTTTTATATTTTTTCAAATACTTTGCATATTTTCAAACAAATTTTTTCATCCAGAAATATATATTCGATTATTGTATTTACAATAAATAAATAATATCGATTAAACGCTCGAAAAAATAAAATTATTATTTAAAAAATAAAAATAAAAGTCGCGTTAAATCAGCGTGCATTGAATCCTGCAAGGTTTGTTTCATTTGAAGCTTACGTGTTTTAAATTTATGTTTGTATCACATTTTTATAAAATTATTAAACGTTAAATAAAATTTCTATGATAAAAATATTTGATTATTGTATTTTTAATAAATAATTAATATTGATCACAAAACTGTTTTCTCAATTTCTGCAATTCGAGAATTTTCTAGTTTGTATATATTATCATTGGACAGCATTCGGCCTAGAGTTTTATAATTCGGGAATTTTCAAATTCGATAATATTGTAAACTGTCCAGAATTTCATTATTCTAGAATTTTTAAATTCGGGATTTTCAGGTTTCAGCATTTTATTATTTCGGGAAGTTTACAGTGTCGAAAATATTTCAAAAATTTAAAAAGATTTATAAAATTTCAGCCATAACCACGTCTCACAACCGTGAGATAGGTGGTTACAGTCTGTAAAGGAATCAATACGCCGATCCAGGAAAAGCCTCGTGGACCCTAAGAACACGGAGCGACCCAAGGACAACCGCCTTCTGCATTTTTCCCGCAAGTGTTCTAGCATATTTTTGACACGCAGGGATGCT
>NC_046661.1:124221319-124236165 GCF_010883055.1 Belonocnema kinseyi
GATTCCCATTTTGTCGTAAAATTTATGTAGAATTCTGCATAGGCTTGCGTTGATTCTTGGAAATCACTATTAAGCTGAGCGTGAGAATATTTTTCGTGGACATGAATTAGAATGGTATCTTGAATAATTCGTTAGAATGGCCTTAAATCGCGGTAATAGATTGAGGACATAAGAAAATAGAACATACTGAGAAGATGATAGGACAAGATAGGATAAGACAGGATTCAATTGACTAATTAAGTGGAGTAGGAAAATTATGACTTTCGTTATATTTGCTTGAAGTTTTTGAGAATTGTTTGTTAATTTTCACCAGTTGATATATGGTTTTTCCTCCCCTACCATTTTTCCACATCTATCATGATTCATTTATGAATTTTTATAATTTAATTTTTTACTGAATTTGTTTTTGTTCAACCCCCCCCCCCCCTCTCCCCCTCCCCTCCTTCGCATCTTTCAGGGGTATGGTCTTTGGTTCTTCTGACTTTTTTTTGCAATTTTTTCAGAAAAAAAGATTTCTCCAATTATTTAAAGGATTTAGGGAATTTCTTGTGCAAAAAAATGCTTTGATTGACTGATGGATTTGTGAAGGGTAAATATTAACAAAATAATCTGAATAAGGTCTCTCATAAAGAGCGTTTGGCAAAAAGGAAGGTGGTTTTTCAGAAAATAAACTTTTTTTAAATAATTGGGTGTCTGATGGGTTGAAATAAGGATGGGGACTTAATCTGGACCTGTTTTTTGTAATTTTCCTTTTTTAAAAAAAGCTTTTTTCTCATCATTATGATTTTTTTTCATATTTATGATTTATTTCATCATTATTTTTCTCATTATTGCTTCATTTCTCCTTGATTGACCCCTGCGATACCCTGGTCCCTTCTGAGAGTCCCTAAGAGGTTTTTTATATACTCGGTTGTTTGATCCCTGGGGTGCACTCATGCGTGATGTTCTGGTATTCTCGTAGTGATCAGACGTCTGGCATGTGTCGGTTACTTGAAGTGGAGCAATGGGAGTGTGACAGTCAGGCATTAGCATCAACAACAAAAACAATAATAATTATTATTATAAACTCTGCTTTAATTCTTGTACCTCTCAACAATAACTTATAAAATAAGGACAATGGATCTCGGGGCCTGATTGGTCAGATTTGTGCGAATTGTTCCAACTTGAATAAAAGGTTCAAAGAAACTTTTGATAGTATGCATAGATTATTATCAGCTAATATAATTGAAGAATGTAGAAACAGAGTCAAAAGTGTAGATACAAGTAGTTTAGTTAAAATTGACAAAAACAATGCTAGATTCAAAAATTTGATCTGTCAACAGGGTAATGTACAACAACTTTACTTGAATTTACACAGTCACTTGTATCCAGAATTAAAGGATCCTTGGTTAATTAATATATCGAGCATAAGAGTAATTCCTGATAGTGTACTAGATATATTAAGACTGGGGGATGGTTTTAGTAATGAGTTTGCGGAGAAAAAATCAGATGTTATTAACATGGTGAAGTGTCTTGAAAACAATATGAAAAAAATAGATGATCTAGAGGACAGACGGAATGTTAGGAGAAAGTTCCTTATATTGTCAGACGAGTTGATCAGAAAGAATAGGAGTACTATTATGTTGAGTAACAAGTTGAGTAGGGGACTTGCGTTGACCAGAGAATTTTTGAGTAATAATCCAGAGATATTGGTAACAAAGGCAGATAAGGACAATATAACGGTACTAATTAATAGAGATAGTTATAATGAAAAAATGGAGGCAATTTTTTGCGATAAAAATAGCTTCATGTTGATAGAGAGAGAACCGTTGGAGACTTCTCAAAAGGCAACTTTTTTTATTACTTAAGAGGTGGCAAGATAAGAAGTATTTGGGTAAAAAGGCAGATGTAGGGACTGTTAATACAAATAGTACAAATTTGGCACTAGCCTATGGTTTAGTAAACATACACAAGGAGGACTTCCCCTTGCGTCCTGTAATATCGACAGTAAACACACCCACTAGGAAACTTGATGAATTTATACTGTGTATACTAAAAAAATCAATAGATGCACCGAGATTTTCAACTAAAAATAGCTTGGAATTTATTAGTAGGATTCGAGATTTTCAAGTTCCGTCAGACAATGTATTTTTTTCTTTTGATGTGGTGGCCATGTTCCCAAACATACCAATGACTAAAGTATTGATATCAATTGCTAAAAGATGGGACCTAATTAAGACACACACTCAAATCGAACTGAATGAGTTTCTGAGGGCTGTAGATTTCATATTTAACCAAGTATACTTTCGTTTCAATGGGCGATATTATAAAAAAATATTCGGTACACCCATTGGTAGCGTGGTCTCACCGATCTTTGCCGATATAGTCATGGAGGACATAGAGTTGGAGGTTTTTGAAGAGTTTAAGCGTGATTATAATTATGATGCACCATTCTATGTTCGTTATGTTTATGACTCTTTTATTTGTCTTCATCGAGATAAAGTTCAACAACTTTTAGCCTGTTTCAATTCAAAACATGAGAGACTTAAGTTCACTTGTGAGTCGGAACTCAACGGGGTGATTAACTTTCTCGATGTTACGGTAATAAGAAACAATGAGGGAAATGTTACAACAAATTGGTTTAGAAAAGTAACTTTTTCGGGTATAACTCTCAATTACAGTTCACTGCATCCCAGAGGGGTGAAAGTGGGTATTGTTAAGAATTTGGTTGATAGTGCAATCAGACTCTCACACGAGTCCTATCATAATGAAAATTTAGCTGAGGTCAAAAATATCCTTTTTATGAATCATTATCCAGAATGGTTTGTTGAAAAACATCTTAATTCAAGATTGAGACAATTGAGCATGAGAGATGCGAATGGTAAATTACCAAAAAAAGATAATGCGATAGAATATAATAGATATAATACGGTTGTTTTACCATACTATGGTAGGATCTCACAATTGATGAAACGGGCTCTAAAAGGGGCTAATTTACACACAATTTTTACAATTCCGCGAAAAGGCAATGATATTATTAGACTGGGTAAAGATCAGCTTAATCGATTGGATCACAAAGAGGTGATCTATAAGATTTCATGCGCAGAGTGCAGTAAGGTGTATGTGGGTCAAACTAAGAGAAAATTGCGTCTCAGAAAAGAGAACACATGAATAATTTTAATGAGTCACCCAGGGACCATAATGTACTAACAAAACACATTCAAAGGACAGGACATGATTTTAGGTGGGATGATGTCAGGATTTTGCACCATGAGAGCGACAAGGACAATCGTGAATTTATGGAGGTTTTATTTATTAAAAAAGAGGGTGATAATGCTCTTAATTGCAAAACAGCTCAAAGTTCAAATATTTTAAAAGTATTGGTTTAGTTAAATTAAAGCAAAGTTTGAGACAATTTATGCATTTTCTATCAATTAAATATCATTCAAGAATGCATCAGAGTGAGTCTTACTATTATAGTTTCATATTATGAATAAGGGTGCGCCAATTTAGCCAAATCTTTCCAAAGTGGAAAAAGAAGAAATCAAAATAAAATTTAGACTAACTTCAGATAATTTTCTGTTTTTATTCAAGAATATTACATATATTTTTCATATGTATACTGTTTTCTCGTTAGCTCTAGTTATTAGCTCTGGGTTGGTCACGTGGTGTCTGAGAAGGTGAATTAGGTAGAACAACCCTAAAAAGATTGTGGTTTCTTAAATGAAGTCTGCCAGTTTCCGGATTTCTCTCCAAATTTGCATGGTAACCAACGAACAAAGTTTGACCGTTAGGTGGGGGAATGATATTATTTGGAGGTACTGGAGATGAGCGAACAATTCCATCAATTACGAGTTGAGCGTTATTATTGTTATTTCTTCCAGGGACGACTGAACCGTTATTATTATTATTACTTCCAGAGACGGGTGGAGCGTTATAGCTGTTATTATTTCCAGGGACAGTTGGATCACTTGGTTTTGATTCTGTAAAATATGAAGACTTTCGACGGTTTCACATATAAATTGATAAAATAGTAGTGTTTGTAATTTTACTAATTTAGAATATTTTTAAAATCAATATAGTAGAGGGGTGTTTTTTTTACTTCATTTTGCACTCCTAAAAATTAATTCGTTTGGCGAGAAAATAATCTCATAATTAAAATATATATATTTAGACGTAATCCAAGGTCAAATTCGTTCAGAAACTTTTTTTATTGCCTTGACTTTGCAATGAAAAATAGAGTAGACCCAACTACATAAGTTTTTAAATTATGCCAATACTACTTTATTGGTTTGCAGAACTATTTAGCTCACGGATTGTGTTTTTTATGATAAAATATTGAATTCTGATTTTTTCAGATTTAAACAATTATAATTAAAGGAAGTTAAAAGTAACAGATTTTGTTTCGGTGTATCAAATATAATTGTTAAATGAATTTGTTTGTCCAAGTAAATAGACCTAGAGTGTACTATAATAAAAAAAACTCTAGACTAAGAGCACCAGATAATTTAAAAAAAAAACTTTTAAATCAGCACATTATTATAATGTCAACAGTTTTTAATATTATAATTCAAAGTCAATCAATTTCCTTTCAAGATATTACAAAAAATTATTCTGCTTGGAATAACCCGTGTGCAAAAACTTTATGGCAGTTTGATGTCAGATTTGCACCAGGTCTAGCTTTATCTAGACCGTCTAGTCCAGAAGTTCTGGTCTGAACCAGATCCTGAGCTTCTCAGCTATCCAAGAACAATAGAAGTTCTAATTTCGGTCTGAAAGGTCTATTCTGGCCCAGGACGGGCGCTGACAAGCTGAAAAATTTACAGAGTGTCTAAAATGATTGAAAATAAAATATTCACAATGCCGTAAAGAGATTTTTTTGTTCACCTTGATATTCTGGTCTGGTCTCGGTTTGGCGATGATCACCTATATACACATAGTGGTTAGCCTGCCAATAAGTAGCGCCTAACCATATGGTCTGGCTTGGGCCTAGCCAAAAAAAAAGGTACACTTTTGGCCAGGCCCTGACAAGACTTTTCCACACTGGAAATTAATCTGGATCCCGAAGCCAATTTAAACATTGATTTACAAAAAAATATATTTTTAAAATTTTGTAAAATATACAATCAACAAAATTTTCAATAATAAACAATTTTCAGTAAAAAGATCCTAATTTATAAATATAGTATTGCACTTACCGACAGAATTAAGTAGAAAAACCACGATTAAAAGCAGTAAGTTTCCAATAATAATCTTCATTGTTTTCCAGAATGATTTCATAAGCGTACAACCGAAATATATGAATTTAGAAAAAGTACCACACCTATTTTTACTGGCTATTACGAAAAATAATTTGCTAAAACGTCACGAAGAATAAACGTTACACCAATTCAATGGCAGGCGAAATGAGATTCAGTTGAAGGAAAACCCACGTCTCACGATTTATATAGTAGGTGATGTTATTACTTGCTGTACTCTGATAAGATAATTATTAAACTCAGAAAAGAAATTTCTGGAACCAAACAAAAACGAGTTTCTTGGATTAAAATGAAAATTTAGATGAATTCCATTTTCAAAAATATTAGATTAGAACATCAAAATAATATGGCTGCACTAATAATGAATAATTTAGAAATCCAAATAGTTTGGGATCCATACAATAATCATATTCTGTGACTGAACCAACAAAAATTTAATTGATTAAATCAAATCGTTTTCTGAGTAGATGCACAATGTGATAGGGGTGGTATCATGAAAAGGGGATAAGGGAGCGTGTTTTCAATTTCCACTGCCCTTTTACTAACACCTTCTTTGAACACAAATACACTATGGTACACAGAAGAGCCTTAAGATTTTGTATAACAAATGTACCGAAAATATTTTCCAAGTTCCACTATTCGTACCGAAGAAATCTAGCTAATCGTGCCAAAATTTCAGTAGACCGAACCACGGCCATAAAATAAATTAATTAAAAGAAAAGTAAGCAAGATTAAATTAAGTTAATTTTCAGCTTTTATTCGGAAATATTACAGATATTTGTAATATCAGTCCACCGAAATGTTGGTACGATTAGTTAGATTTCTTCGGTATGAATAGTGGTACCTAGAAAATGTTTTCGGTGCCACCTCAACACATACCACCCTAACCCCTTTTCTCGATACCATCTCCACCATATTTTGCGTGTACTCAGAATGCGATTTGGATGAAACAATCGAACTTTTACTGGTTTGAACAAAGAATATGGTTATTACATGAAACACAAAATATTTTGTTAACCTCATCAAATTATTAGAATATTTTAATCTGATCTTTTTGCTGATGGACGTTTTTGTTGCTTCAACTAAATTTTCATGAATATGCCAGAAACTCCTTCTTTTCCTTTCCAGAAATTTCTTTTCTGCGTGTAATAATCATTTCATCATAATAGAGCAAATGATTACATGATCTACTATATAAATCATCAAACGTGGATTTTCCTTCAAATGTATATTATCGCGCCTGCCATTGAATTAGTGTAAGGTTTACTACCCGCGACGTTTTTATCAAATAAAGTTTCGTAATAGCCAGTATAAATAGAGGTTATTCTTTTTTTTAATTTGTTTATTTAGCTTTAACGCCTACGTAATCCTTCTAGAAAAAGTCTTCCCGCTTCGCGGGCACCTTCTCATCGCGCGCTCGCGTTTCGCGCTCAATAATGTATTTAACTTGCTCTACGCGCTGGGGTTTTGTGCAAAGACTTTTTAAAACTAAAGGAAAAAGCATTGAACATAATAACTTAGTCATTTCATTCTCTTTTTTTAAAGCTCCTTCGCCTTTAGCGAACACATTCTCATCAAGCATCTCGTGCTTCGCACTCGAATTTGTTCCTGAAATTGTATATGATTTCCATAAATGTATATTATTACAATTCATAACATGCATTGGTATTAAAACAGTTGCAGTTTCATTGTATAGTTTAAAAAAATGCACAGTCTTTAAAAAAAATGGTTATTATTAAATATTTTATTGCAACTTCGGTCTTTTTTTCATGAACTGAATTTTCTAATTTCCAATGTTATTTTTATTATTTATACGTCACACATACGTTCTAAACAGCAGCCTTGCCATTTTTTATTTCTAAATTATATCCTTAACCTCAGTTACCCAGACTTTGTCAACTGAATTTTCTACCGCATCGTGTTCTAATTCACAGTTTTGACGCCCTATTGCTTCATCTCCTAATAATTCACTAAAAGAGTTTCTCAAAGCGTCTAGGGTAAAAACCCTAGTTACAACGACAGTCCCACGAAGTCATAGCTGGCTAGTGTTTTATGCTGAGAATGTCACCAACTTTTAGCAGCGTTGTGTTAGATGGGTGTTCATATGGTCTCATTTTCATATATTTTGAAAACATATTTATATATTTGAGAATCTTTGAAATACTGTGAAATTGTTGAATGAAAAAATATAATTTTTGGATTTTCCATCATTTTTATGCTGCCAAAATTTTAATTTTCGATTTTTTAAGAAAACTCAACAAGTTGTTTTCAAATCTTGTAGCGCATTCAAAAATCAACATTTTTCTTCTTTTGACTTTTTTGATATCTTGCTCTATTTGACTTAAAATGTTCATTTTCGTGTGTATTTTTAGAATTTTGTAAATGCTATAACTCCGGTAATTTTTTCTTTTAAGAAAAAAGTCAGTATAATAAGCTTTAGGATCCAGATTACTTTTACGTGTGGAAAAGTTTTACCTCCGCCTAGCCAAAAGTTTAACTTCTTTTTGGTTACACCCACGTCAGACCATATGTTTACTTATACTACCAGTAGATAATACTACTAATTTTCCAATGTGCAGTCGGACTTTGATAACTCGAACGTCTATAAATCAAATTTTCGATAACTCGAAGACATTTTTCGACCCTGGAATTTCATTAGAGGATATGTGCGTTAAATTTTTTTGATTTCTCGAATTTCGTTAACTCAAATTTTTCGATAAGTCGAATTCATTAGACGAACCCTCAAGAGTCTCGCTAAGTCGATCTCTTAAGTCTTGAGTATCGACGATACAACAAAATTATTGACGAAGTTAAAAAAGGAATAGAACGTAAAAAACATGGATGGTCTAGAAATATCAAGGAAATATATTCAAGAACAACCCGGAACACCAGATGATATTTTTTTCTGCATTTAACGAGATGGAAAGTTATATGGATAATATTTGAATCAAAAAACCAAAACAAACAAAACTGACCGATTTTTCAAGAAATAGTCTGCATATGGAGTCTGAACTATTCATATTCGTGCATCAGTAACTTTCGATCCTGATTACTACATTTTTCCAAATCGGCCCTTTTTAGGGCCAACCAATTTTTCTTACGAGGAATAATCTTAATTTCAAACATGCACTCGTTTATAGTTAGAAATCCTTAATTCTAGTAAACGAAACTTAAAATTTTTATTGCACACAAGATAATAAAAAATTCCATTTTGCGATTATACTATGCGAGCAGACTTTTTATTGTAAAATACTGAACTCTGATCTTATTCAGATTTTTAAAATAATTATTAAGGGACATTCGAGGCAACAAATGTTGTTTCGATATATCAATTTCAATTATTAAATGAATTTGTTTGTCCAAGTACTTAGACCTAAAATGCATTATAAAGAAAAAACTCTAGACTAAGGACACCAAATAATTTTTAAAAAGCTTTTAAGCGCGAACATCGTTATAATGTCAAAGTTTTTAATATTATAATTTATAATTAATAAACTTCCTTTCAAGAGATTAACAAAAATTCTTCTTCTATAAATAAGCTGTGCGCAAAAACTTGACGGCAGTTTGGTGTCAAGTTTGCACCAGGTCTGGCTTTATATAGAATTCTAGACCGTCTACTATCTGTACAAAAAATATAGGCACCTCAATTTTTGTGATTTTCATGAAAATCTGAGCAGAAAAAAATTCTAAAAATAAGAGACAATATGCGTGTCATAAGTGAAGGTTTTGGCAATACTCAACTTTGAATAGATGTAAGTCACCGAAAATAAACGATGAAAATCCTGAAAAAAATGGTTTCGTTGATCCTTTACGTACATGATGGTGAAACTTAGAGCCAAAAATAATCATTTGTCAATAAGTTGTTAAGAAAAACGTATGGAAGTGTCATCTCCGAAACTAAGAAACCTACAAAGATGATTCTTGAAGCAAATTACACATTTCTGGCTTCTGAAAGTGTTGCGTGTATTTTCAATGAACAAAAAGTTGCATTTGATTGTTTAAAACATTATTTTCTTCTGGGGAAAATACAAAAGATTTACGATAATCGGGTCAATTGTATCCTTTTTTTGCATCAGGATTTAGGGACTGTGTAAAGTAAACAGCCTGAGTACGAGAGGTCGTATTGCACGCGTAGCAGTAGTGCCCGCAAAGTGCCCTGCTGAAAATGCGGTTGCCTCGATTATTGTACATTTCTTAGTTTCGGAGATGACAACTCTCTGCGTTTTTGTTAACAAATTATTAACAAATAATTATATTTGACTCTAAATTTCACCACTGTGCACAGAAAGAATCAACGAAGCCATTTATTTTTTTCAGAATTTTTATAATTTATTTTCAGTGACTTAGAGCTATTTAAAGTTGACTATTCGGGAATGATAATATGATTATGGTCATTTTTCACCTTTCATTCGCCAGGAAATAATCGCTAATCAACCTCGCTGAAGTTTGCAACGTTTAAAAAAAAAGAATTTACAAAAAAAATTATCTCATCCGGAACACGCTCGTTTTCAACCCCTAAAATGTTGAAAAATCTGAAAAAAAATCCGAAGATTCCCCTAACTTCCAGACCTAAAATGTTATGTTTCAGAATGGTTCCATCTGATGTCCAAAGACACTAAAAAAAAGTTTCATTCCCCTATCTCATCCGGAACACCCTCGTTTTCAACCCCTAACATAATGAAGAATCGAAAAAAAAATCCAAAAAATCCCCTAGTTTGGGACCATCCATATACCACGTGGTCACTTTAGGCGGGAGGGGGGGTATGGCAAAATTCCACGCTTGTCCACAAAGGGGACCGGGGGGTCAGGCTAGGATCCACGTGGATACACATTTTCCTAAATCAGTGGAAAATATACTGAAATGAGACAAGATTTACTCTAGGTAATACTCGAAATTTTATATTGTGCTTACGCATAATAGAATTTTGATTTTTACTTTTATTTTATTTATATTTTTTTCACGACTTTTTCTTTGCAATTCGAATCATGTTTAAGCTGACGTTCCTAAGCTAAGCCGATTTTTTTCAGCCAATTCATCGCTCCTTTTGGACTTCTTGTAGTCCGGGAGCTCGCCACAATTCTATGGACGTCATTTTATTACTCACTAAAATTTCAGATTCTTTTGTTTTCCTAGTCAACAGTTCGAAATTCCTTGACTGACTAACAGCTGTTGGTGCATTTTGCAACAATTTATCGTTAAACCGGTAAAAAATTCGAGTGGAAAAACGTCATTTTAGTACTCTTGAAACCCACGTGGAATTATTGTTTAAATGCTAAAAACTAACAAGACGTTTGACTGACAGCTACTCGGTGGTGCCAAAGTTGTCTGGCAGACTGTCAAACATGTAAAAAATTTGCGTGAAAAAACGTGATTTTAGTACTCTTCAAACACACGTGGAATGATTGTTTGCATGCTAAAACCTAACTAGAAGTTTGACTGGCAGCTCCTGAGTGGTGCCAAAGTTGGCTGGCAGACTGTCAAGCATATAAAAAATAGCAGGATGAAAATTAGAACAGTGATTTTAGTACTCTTGAAACTATTTTCTTTAGGTGCTAAAAAGTAAGATAGTAATTGATTGGCTGTTCCTCAACTAACAAAGAATTTGACTGGCAGCTCCTGCGTAGTGCCAAAATTGACTGACATTTTAATCAGCAACCGCATGAAAGTTTTGTCCTTTTCATTAAATAAAATTTTCATCTATAGAACACTTCTCTAAAATTAATATGAATATAAAAAAGAAACTACGTAAATCTCACATGTTTGACAGCCGGCCAGACAACTTTGGCACTACCGAGAAGCTGCCAGTCAAATTTTCGGTTCGTGCTTAGCATTCAAACAATCATTCCCAATGGCTTTTAAGAGAACTGAAATGACGTTTCTTCATTCGATTTTTTGGCATGTTTTACAGCCTGCCAGTTAACTGTGGCACCACTCAGGAGCTGCCACTCAAACTTCTTGGTAGTTGTTTGCACCTAAAAAAGCATCCCCAATGGGTTTCAAGAGTACGGAAATGACGTTTTTTCACTCGAATTTTTGACATTTTTGTCAGTATGGCAGTCAACTTTGGCACCACTCAGGAGCTGCCACTCAAACTTTTTGGTAGTTGTTTGCACCAAAAAAATCATCCACACTGGGTTTTAAGAGTACTAAAATGACGTTTTTTCACTCGAATTTTCTACCAGTTTAACGATAAATTGTTGCAAAATGCACGAACAGTTGTTAGCCAGTCAACGAATTTCGAACTGTTGACTAGAAAACAAAAGAATCTGAAATTTTAGTGAGTTCTAAAATGACGTCCATATGTAATTGTCGCGAGCTCCCGGACATTTTGAACACTAATAATATCTATATTTTCATAATATATGTCCACGTGGACATAGTACAGGGGCAGGGGGGGGGGGGGGGGGGGGGGGGGGGGGGGGTGTTTGTCAAAATTCCACGGCTGTTCACACGGGGGGAGGGGGGGTTGGAAAATTGGTAAAAAATTGTCCACGTGGTATATGGATGGCCCCTTTCCAGACCTAAAATGTTATGCTTCCGAATGGTTCCCTCTTATGTCCACAGACACTAAAAAAAAAAAGTTTCATTCCCCTATTTCATCCGGAACACCCTCGTTTTCTACCCCTAAAATAATGTAAAATCGGAAAAAATCCCCTCACATTCAGACCTAAAATTGTATGCTTCAGAATGGTTCCATTTGTCCAAGGATACTCAAAAGATTCTCATTCCCCTATCTCATCCGTAACACCCTCGTTTTCAACCCCTAAAATAATGAAAAATCGAAAAAAAATCCAAAAAATCCCCTAAGTTCCAGACCTAAAATTTTATGCTACCGAATGGTTCCATCTGATGTCCAAAGATCAGTATTGACAAAACCTCCAACTGCAACATGCATGTTGTCTTATATTTGTAGAATTTTTTCTGCTGATATTTTCTCGAAAATCTGTACAAAAATCAAGGTGCCTATATTTTTTGGACAGATAGTAGTCTAGAAGATCTGGTCTGATCCAAGCCCAGAGCTGCTCAGCTATCCAAGAACATTACAAGTTCTAAGTTCGATCTAAAAGGTCTAGTTTGGCACAGGACTGGCGCTGACGAGCTGAAAAAGTTACGCAATATCTAAATTATAGAAAACAAAAAATATGCACACTATCGTAGAAAGAATTTTTTTGTCGCCTTGATATTCTGGTATGGTCTAGGTTTGGCAATGATCAGCTGTATACAGCTGAAAAATAATGGCAGTGTTAAAAAAATAATTTGAGTACAGCTAGAGGCTACTATCCCAACTCCAACTAGTGGCTTATTAGCCATTGATAAATGGCTGGCCTGCCGACAAGTAGCGTCGTCCGGCATGGACCTAACAAAAAAAAATTTTACACTTTTGGCCAGACCGATGCAAGACTTTTCCACACGGAAAATTAGTCTGGATCCTAATTCCTATTTAAACGTCAACTTACGAAAAAAAATATATATATAAGGACTGTGCAAAGTGCTTCGAACCGAACTGGTGCAAAATTTAAGGCGCTTCGACAGTCGATTCGAAAGAAATTCGAACTAGCCAGTTCGAATCGAGAAAAAAACTTCCAACTCGGCAGTTCGAAAGTCTTCTGAATCAAATTTCGACGCGCTCAGCTTGAATCGAAGGAAAACCGATTCCAAGTAGGCAGTTCGAAAGTTTTTCGAATCGACATTCGACGCATTCAGCTCGAATCGTAAGAAGAACGATTGGAAATGGACAGTTCGAAAGTCCTTCGAATGGACATTCGGCGCATTCAGTTTGAATCGAAGGAAACCGAATCGAAGTGGGCAATTCGAAAGTCTTTTGAACCGATATTCGACGCGTTCAGTACGAATTCTGCTTTTCTGAGAGGACGAGGAATAAATATGCATATATATATATATATATATATATATATGTATGAAGCGTTCACATATGATGCCATGCACCGAGGGTCAGGGGGGGGGGTTCTTGTCAAGCGTGACAAATCGTGACATATGGGGAGGCGAGTCATTCTGCGCGTGATGTCACGGAGGGTTTCCTTGTTTTTAATTAACAACCTGAAAAAGCATATATCCTAGCTGTTTGATATTTTCTCTGAGAAGAATAAAAAAGTGTTAATAATCACACAGAAAAAACTGAAGTTAAATTTTGTTGCATGTAAAATTTCCCGCTGTTAAAGTTTACATGCTATTTGTCGAAAGTTTATCCTACGATTGAACAAAAGCTGTCGTCTGCTACGGCGTCCTTAGCGCCAATGGGAAAACGGCGAAGTATGAGTGAACTCAAGTTCTAAATCAGGACACGAGATTTAAAAGAACACAGAAAAAAAAAAGTTAAAACTTTTTGCTGTTAAGACTTGCAACAGTTAAAAATTAAATATATTTTGGCCAAATTTTCAACCAGGTTAGGAGAATAATTTTGATCTCGTCTAGCTGAAATGAGCAAATTTCGGTAAAACATGTACACTGAGAAACTTTGTACTGGAAAAAAGATTAAATTAGGTTAAAATCGATAGACCAAGGCGATAATTCGTATATTTTAATACAATAATCGTAAGCTATGCTATTTTTATATGAAATTTTCCTATTGATAATACGAAGTCTCGGTATTTTTTATATTAAAATCCTAGATAGGATAAATTAGTAGAGACATAATTAAATTATATAAAAAGAGTAGAAGTAATAAGTACCTAAAATAACATCAAAGACTACATTTGTAAGAGGAATTGCTATTGTCTGTAGGAATATGAATTATACCACGACACTTTCTATGTTTTTGTATTATAGAGTAAGACCAATTCGGAAGATCGCTCTCGAATATTAGTAAGTGACTTAGTAAGTGAGCCTAGCGTTGGACCGAGTGCAGCCGAGCGTAAACGATTTCAGCCGACCAACGCTCTGCTGAAATTCCTTAAATTTATTAATCACAATTCCCACCAGCTTTATTCAATCACATTTTTCTGTTTCAGTTTGTAATATAATATTCCTGCTTATATATAATAATGTATAAACTATATATAATCGTGTGTACTGTACAATTGCAATTAAAATAAAGATAATAGTGCGAAAGAGTTCCAATACCCATAATAAATACGTCTGCCGTTACGTCGTATGCTCGTGTAAACTGATACGTATCGTAACTTTCAACGCAACGCGGCACATGTTAGGTTTATTTTTTTCGTCTGCTAATCTGACTGCACCAATTTTTACTAAGCCGCTTATTAAATCAGTGCGCCGGTCATTCTCGACGTTACTATAGTGCTTTGCAAATATTGCAATCTTCTGTAGAAATAAATGTAACATTTTGAAATTTTATTCCAATGAATTTTCTAGTTCGGCATGTAGTTGTTAGTTACTACACGGAGTAGTAAACTACAAAAGTTCCGCTATGTTCCTCCATCGCAAACAGAAAATAGTAAAATCTAGTCTAATTTTTAGCAAACATTGCAGCAAAAGGTTTCTCCGTGCAAAAGAAGCAACAGAAAAAATAAAAAGAATCTTTCTTACTGATATACAGTCTGTCAAGTTAAAGCGTGGGTGGCTTTACTCGCAGTCGGTAAGGTGTATCGACATGATTTTGGTGTCAAAATATTAAGAAGAGCTCCCTC
>NC_046661.1:124236265-124237879 GCF_010883055.1 Belonocnema kinseyi
GCGGATAGAGGGTCCCTGTAGCAAAGTTTTCTGCTGAATATGGTTACAAAAATAAATAGGCAGTCGCCGATAATTTCCAGGGGTGGTCCCGAAGCAATTAACCCCCAAGCGGAGGTGTGAAAACCGTGCCGAAAGCTGAATGGCACCTGGGTGAGGAGTCTAGAACGATGACTCTGGGATACCGGGCGACCTCTCAGAGTACGCAGCCTTATCCTTGCATGCGGGGCTCTACAAGTATGGACGAACCCCTTTCCCTAGCTTCTCATGGGAACAACAATGACAACACCAAACATAGTTGTAGTAAGTGCGGTTTAAAACAACAGAACGCGCAGGGCTCCCGACAATGGGTCGGCCAACAATGCCGACCAATCTAGAGCTGGGGGAGCCAATGAAAATGGATTCAATGCTGTGGATCGGCGGGATCTCGCGACCTTTGGGTGGACGGAGCGACTAAATCACGACTTGCTAGAGTGCTACGATGCGAGTGTGGCCCATGAACGGGGTTACATGGCACGGCTGCATGCTCTGGGGCGAGAAACACCTGGAGCTGTCGCACTTTTCGCAGTAACGTCTGCGAAACCGTGCTGAACTACTCCGAAAAAGGGGCTATGTAAGCGGTACGCGTACTCTACCACAGCTAGAACAAGCCGGCCAAGACCAACCGCGGGCAGGCATCCAATAGAGGAAGAGCGATGCTTAACGGCCTGGAGAAATATCAACACCAAGGTTTCTCTCAAGCCTAAAGATCTGGCTGAAATGGATGACGAGCTTCGTGGACATTTTTCCGGAGAATCCGACCTCTGGGCTATCAATTATTGTGTGTATAATGCAGCGAGCGCTTTGGCCGATGGGAACCGTAAAACAAAACCAACGGTTGATCATAAGACCAAAAGACGAATGCATCAACTTGCCATAAAGATAGGCTGGGCAAGACAGTACGCGTCCCGCATTCAGTGTGTAATTGACTACATCACATCTGGCAGGAATTTTACCGCCAAGGTTCGAAAGTTCGCACGCGAACTCCGGACTCGTTATCATACACTTAACAAGTCAAAGCTGCTGACCATCAGACAGCATATTGTTGAGAGAATACGTATACTATCTGACGCTACGAGAAGTCTAGAGCGGAGGGAGAGGTGGGTCAGAGAAAATCAACAGTTTTTCTCTGACCCATCTCCACTCTTCCAAGACCCTTCAGTTACTGTCGAACACCCACCCAAACCAGAGGAGGTCGAAGAATTTTGGAAAGAAGTCTACGAAGAGCAGCATAGACTGGAAAAGACTCAGAAAATATAAATAGCTTCAAGGAGTTATGTGTTACCCTCATAACACCTGATAAAGAATGCCCACCCATCACTACGGAGGAGGTGAAAAAAGTATTAAGAGGGATGAAGAACTATTCCGCACCGGGACCAGATTGTATCAAAACCTGCTGGCGGAAACTTCAACCCATCAGCATTTTGCCCATATTTTCACCTTATATTTGAAGTCAGAAGAGCCGATTCCGGAGTTGTTGGTGGAAGGGCGCACAATACTCCTGCCGAAAATAGGCAACTTAGCTGACCCGAAGAATTACAGGCCAATAACTTGTCTAAACACACTTTATAAGATATT
>NC_046661.1:124237979-124248945 GCF_010883055.1 Belonocnema kinseyi
TTGTAGAACGATTATTTGGCGCTGCTAAAAAAAAAAAAAGTACGTTTTTTTAGGAACGCAGCCACAGAACAGCATCATTTTGCCTCTGAACATGTTTTTCAAGTATTGCAAAAATCCTGGGACCTTCTGCATATAATAGGAGAAATATGTAATAGAGGTGAGATAGAAACCCATGTGCAAATTTTCCATTGGGCCATAGTCGGTCCAACGTTCTCAGAGTTGGGCTAAATTTGCCAACCAGGCATTGGCCAATATACCAAAATGATAACTATGGCCCAACTCTGTTTGCCGACTATTGGCTACCATGGTTAGCCAAACCATGATAACTAAAAGTCTACCCAACGGCGAAATTATAACTTTGGCCCGCCCATGTTAGCCGACTATTGGTACAATATCCATTACCAAAATCGGGTGAACTATGGCAATTACACGGACAAAAAATGTCCATCAAGTTTTATAGAACTAATCTTATAGTAGAGGATACGATGGGTAGTTTAATAAATATAATACAATCACTGCACTGTTTATAATCGCAAGCTATGCAAATTTTCATTCGCCTTGGGGTTCGAACCCAAGTTTCGCATTCCTAATTCCTAACGCCTAAAGCCTCTCGTCTAACCTAGCTGGAAGTATTACGAAAAAATCTGAAATATAACAGACTTAAGTTACATGAAAATCCTTAAACTCTTTTGATTTTTTTTTAATCATTTAAAATGCTTTCTAAGATTTTAATATCCTTAACTAACTTTTTAAACCATATTAAATCCATTGAAATGGCAGAAAATTCCTTAAAATTACTCAAAATCTCTTGGACTCATAAAAAGTATTTTAAAGTCACTAAAATCTCTTGAAAATACTTTTGCTTTGTTTAATTCTTCTCAAATATTTTAAAGTTCTTTACAATTACTTGAAATATTTTGAAATTCATTTATTTTTTTCTCTTTTTATTAAAAAGGATTTTTAAATCCCTTTATGCCGATCTCCGGGCCGACTTTGGCCCAGAGTTGGGCCGGTAGTCGGCGTTACTCGTTAACGAAAGATGTCCAATAGTTGATCTGATTGTTGGATCATGTTTGGGCCATTGCTGGGCCAATAATCGGCCTAACTTCTTCAGAACTTTCTAAATCCCTTCATGCCGATCTCTGGGCTATTAAAAATTTTCTAACCTTGAAACCCTAAATTATTTAATTTTTAATATTTTAAATGTTTGCAACGATATAAAATCTCTGAAATTAAATTAGGCTAAAATTTCAGAAATTAAATCGAATATGCAAGGTAATACGCTTTATAGGATTTATTAATTATAGTGCATAAAATTTATGTATATGAAAACATGAAGAAAGTTCCGTGAAGCTAGCAGAACTACATGTAGTAAAAAATTAATTTTTCAAAATTTCTTTGCTCTATAATTTGATACTTATTTAGGGCTCACTTAATGCCCTATTGTGAAATTTAATGCTCCGCAATTTTTCGAAAAAATCTGTGGTCATGTAAGCTTAACGTTAAGCTAGCGGGACCAAACATATAACAAAATGACTTTGACAATATTTCATTGCACTATAATTTAGGGCTTATTTGGGGCTCTGGGAATATAATAACGAAAAATGAACAAAAATTGTGAATATATATGATATTTGAATTCAACAAAAAATTTTTTAAACAATTATTGTTTAAATAAATTTGCCACAGAAAATTATTTTATTTTTGTTTCTTTAGCAAAAAATACTAGAGTCCAAAATTTAGGACTACGGGCCCAAATTAGTCCTCAATGAACCCTAAATTATGCGAGGGGTGCAAATGGGTTTTATGGTTTTCTTCTCGTATTTTTATAACGTTAAGGGAGCACAACACCATATATAACAAAAAAAAGGGCAAAGGAAATAACGCAAGACTTTCAGTTGGTGATATTTCAGGAGCCTAAAATGAGCCTGAAATTCTGCAAGAGAAACGAAAATAAAATAATTTTTTTTGTGATAAATTTGTTTACACCATTTTTGTTCAATTTCAATATCATATTTATGGAGCGCTAAGTGAGCCTTAACATAGGGCAGAAGAAGAAATTTGTTTAATTTATTTTCACTAGAATTTTTTAAACCATTTTTTTTCATTTTCATTCTCATATTCTCAGAGCTCTAAATGAGCCCTAAATTATTGTGGGAAGAAATAATGCCTAGGTTGTTTTTTTCTCTGTGTGGTCCTGCTAGTTTAATGTTAAGATAGCAGAACCACATTTTTTTAAATCTGTAGCATCAAATTTGGCATTAGGGCAATAATTGAGCCCTAAATTATAATGCAAAGAAATATTGTCCAAGCCGTTTTTTTCTCTGTATGGTCCTGCTAGTTTAACGTTAAGATAGCAGAACCACAGGTTTAAAAAAAATGCGCACCATGAAATTTGTTAATAGGACATTAAGTGAGCCCAAAATGAGCCATAAATTACTGTGGAAAGAAATAATGCCTAAGTCGTTTTTTTCTCTGTGTGGTCCATTTGGGTTAACATTAAGCTAGCATGGACACATGTTTTTTCGAAAGATTGTGGAGCATTACATTTTACAATAGGGTATTAAGTGAGCCCTAAATAAGCCCTAAATTATAGAGCAAAGAAATTTTGAGAAATTAATTTTTTGCTGTGTGCGGTTCTGCTAGCTTAGCGTTAAGCTAGCATGACCACCCGTTTTTTTTGTTTGAATGAAGATTATTAAATTTAGCAATAGAGCATTAAATTAGTCCTAAATGAACCCTAAATTCCCTATAGGTTTTCAGTCCATTTTTGAAATGTGGTCCTGCCAGCTTAATGGACCTCATGAATAACATACATAACTTGAGAACATTTTGAATATCTCTTCTTGAAATAAGTCTTATAATATTAAAACTGTATAAATAGAAATGTTTTTAAAGTTCTTTTCAATTTTAAAGGTATATAAATCAAAACTCCTTAATTTAAGTGATTTTTAAGACAATAAGTCAAGTTCTAAATTCTAATTCTTCCAAATTAAATAATTACAAGTTTGCAAAATATAACAAATTTGATAAATTCATCTAAAGAATTTTTGCTAATAATTAATTAAATTAATTTATTTTTCAATTTAATTATATGGTACCGTATTATTCAACTATGCTAACCTCTGCAGCCTTATCCATTCAACTAATTATCACGGATTTTACTGACAAGTCTGCACACATAATGCCGATACATGCTAAAAATTTTTTCGTCATCAAGAATAGTTTTTATAAAATTTGACCATTTATGTCATTTATGAATTTTCATTCATCACATTCAATACCTAAAATTTTACAACTATTCAAGATATCCACAATTTGAATTTTTAATTACAAATTTTGATTTCAAAAAGGAATAAGGTACGAAAAAGTGATGATCACGGGGATATAAGTTTTTGGGAACATAAAGAATTTATTTCACTGAACAATGTTTTTCATTTTGTTACAAATAATAAATTTCCTCATAAATCAATTAAACTTTTAAATTTCCTCCTTTACTGAAATCTCACTTTTTAGGTAAATTCAATTCTTTTAACTTCTGAACAGTTTTCTTATATCTGGAAAAACTAGAAGAGTAGTTTCTCACCCGAAGAAAAAAATCTTCACGATGCGACCCTTGAAAAATAAAAACAAGTCTTTTCGAACCACCCATATGTGTATATACATATTGTAACTAGGTTTTCCAAAATCTCGTGTGCCTACCGCTAACACGGCATGACCGGGGGAGGGTCAGGTGGAGTCACCTAGCCACAGCTAGGTACTACAGCTGCCACTTACCTGCTCGTCACGCCTGAATAAACCGAGTCCGTGGGCCACACACATCTGACCCACGAACAACCCTCAAAGTTCCTTTTAATTTATTTTGCGCCAGGTAGAGTCCACCCTACCGGAACCTCAACTGTGCTGTACTGGCGTTACCTAGCAGGAATGCTAGCTCCAAATCGACACGAGACACTATGATGAAGGGTGGGGTAATTCTCGCGGGCGAGACAGAAAATTACGTAAAACACTCAGGCTTCATAAAACACAACTAACCTATTTATTATTATAATAACAAAGAAGAGCACAGTTTAATTACAGTAAAAAACACTGGTGGTTGACTGACTCTCCTGACCGCTCCTGAGCATCTACAAGTTATCTTGGCTAACTGTGGTCAGGCTGGATACCCCCTGTTACCCCCGTGACAATGTACAGACTATTTTGACGGTGGTTGTCAGGCTGTGAATGCCCAGTCAAGCCTCTGACAATCTATAGGCTATTCTTGCTACTCGTTGTCCGGCTGGGAACTCCCAGTCAACCCCCTGACAATCTACTGGCTACTTTTACTAATTGTTGTCAGACTGGGGATGCCCAGTCAATTCTCTGACAATCTACAGACTATTTTACTACTTGTTGACAGGTTGGGAATCCCCAGTCAAGCCCCTGACAACCTATACACGCGGAGAGAGAACAAATTTTCGGAAACCCGCGTACTAACTAGCGAAGATGCACCGGAGACACCGGCGTCCCTTGTTCCGACCTTCACTTTTCTAGGCAATACTTTTGCCAGGTCGTTTGGAGAGGTTAGTTCGGCCCAACTTTTTAAAATTGGTCTTTGGGTCGAACGTCTCTCCAAATTTCGTGCCACGCGGGGGTCTCCGTCAATCTCACGCCACTTTTCACAAGCACTCGCAACAAAATTACGAATACTCTGGCACCGGAGTTGAGGCGGGAACGGCACATAAAAATTATAAAAGGACGTTCACTTACTTGATAGCCATTCGGCTGCGCCTTCCCAATTTTTAGCGTGCATTATTCGAGTTCCTGGCTCTGACTCGTTTTTGGCCAACGGACGGGCCCCAATGATGTCTTCCGCCAATGCGCGTCTTGCGCGGTAGAATCCGCCTCGCCGATTGGCTCTGGCCTACGGACCGCTGGGGTTGCTATTGGCCGTGGATTCGTCATCTTTAACATGGCTGTCAAACTCCCCTCTCCTGCCAGAGGGTGGTTGTTCATTTACGTTGTGTTGCAGGGTTGGTTGTGTCGGCTACGATGGTCCATCTGGTGCTGCCGCTCGCCGAACTAATGCCTCGTGTTACCCGTGCCTAGAGGAGCGGCGCGAACTTTGGTGCGCAGTCCCCTTATATCTAACCCTTCTACCTATGGATACTGGTGGAAGATTACGGTGCTGTCTGCTCCATGTTTATAACTGCCAAACAGCCCCTATGCTTCGTCGTTAGGTTGGACTGGGCGATGTGAGGATTCCAGCATCTCAGTTGATCGTCGTTATGGAGGTGTCGTCCACATCCCCTTCTGGTGTTTCTCCCGTCGACACCGATTCCCCACATGCAAGGTTTCGAATGTTCTATGTTCTTGCTTATTTTACTTTTTGGCGGGTTCCCATTTCTACCTTTCGTTACGCTATTCTCGCGTTGTTTTTACAATGTCTAACCTTCCTACTACGTAATGTTCGGGCGCGATTACATTTAAAACAACGTCGACGATAAATTTATAGTAATGTTAATATTGATAAAATAGTACCATGGATAACAATAGTCAAATTAGTTGGACACGGCTTGAGAGAATTGAGTTTGACAGGCATGCATGACTTTCGCCGTACTTGGTTCTGGCTCCGGCGAGACCGTGTGAAGTTTTCCTCTATTTTTCTTAATTAATTCTAAAACTTCATTACAATATAAAGTAGAAAATTAAAAAGTTTAATTGATTTATGTGGAAATTTATTATTTGTAATAAATGAAAAACATTGTTCAGTAAAATAAATTCTTTATATTCCCAAAACCTTATATTCTCGTAATCATCACTTCTTTGTGCCTTATTCCTTTTTGAAATTAAAATATATATATATATATATATACAATGGAAAAAAACCGATTCGAAAGTCTCAAATCGACTTTCGAAGCTCCCAATATATATAATTGCCGAATTCGAATCGGTTTTCTTCCATTCGGACTGAGTGTGTCGAATGTCGTTTCGAGAGACTTTCGAGTTGCTGAATTCGAATCGGTTTCCTTACGATTAGAACTGAACGTGTCGAATTTCGATTCGAAAGACTTTCGAACTGCCCACTTAGAATCGCTTTTCTTACGATTCGAACTGAACGCGTCGAATGCCGGTTCGAAAGATTTTCGATCTGCCCACTTCGAATCGTTTTTCTTACGATTTGAACTGAACGCGTCAAATGTCGGTTCGAAAGACTTTCGAAATCGGTTTGCTTTCGAATCGAACTGAATGCGTCGAAATTCGATTAGGAAGACTTTCGGACTGCCCCGCTCGAATAGGATTTTTTTCGACTTTAAGTGAGCTACGTCACTTTGGAAAAAAACCGGTTCGATTCGAACAATACACAGGTCTAATAATATAAATGCACGTTTCGGTAGAACTATGTAGGAAAAGGAAGATTATAAGCAATGGGGTTCCAATAATAATCTTCATTCTTTCTAGAAAGATTTCTTACGCGTCAGACCGAAAAACCTTATTATTATTATTATTAAGAAACTATTTATAAAAACGTCAAGGGTAATAAACTGTACACCAATTCAATGAGAGGCGCCATAAAATGCATTTAAAGGAAACTCCACGTCTTACGATTTATGTATAGCAGGCGACGTAATTATTTGCTGCATTCTGATGAGATAATTATCACACTCGGAAAAGAAATTTTTGAAACCAAAAAAAATTTGGTTGGATTAGCCTAATATTTTGTGATTCATACAAAAACCATATTCTGTGATTGAAACAACAAAAATTTGATTCAACCATTTCGTTTTCTGAGTACACACAGAATGGAAAGGGGGCGGTATCCTGAAAAGAGGATAACTGATAAGGTTGCGTATTTCCAATTTCCCCTGCTCTTTTCCTAACACCGTGTTTTTAATAAATAAGCTGTGATTCATAGAAGAGCCCTGAGATTTTTTATCAAACATGTGTACAAAAAAATTTCTAGGTCCCACTATTCGTACCATAGAAGTCCGGCTAATTGTACCAAATTTTCAGTACACCAAGTCACGGCCACAAAATAAGTCAAGTGAAATTAATGTAAGCAAGAGTAAATTCAGTTAATTTTCAGCTTTTATTGAGGAATATTACAGGTATTTTTGATATTTAGGAAGTTTTTTTAGTTCTTCCAGTGATAGTGGTGGTGGTGCTTGGGAATATGGATTTGGTAGTGGCTCGTTCGATGGGAAAAAAGGGTAATGAACGCGTACTTCCTGGAAGGGTTGAGAGCTTAATTCAAGTTGACCAGTTTTAGGGTTCCTCTCATATTTTAAATCTTGCCCTAAGTACAAATTGTAGCCACTGGGTCGTGGATCAGAAGAAGCAGTAGAAGAATCAATGGAAGAAGCAGAGGAGGATCGGGCATGAACAGAATGATTCAATGGAGGTGAACAAACAGCATGCTCGTAAATTGGGGGAAGATGTTGTTTCTTATTCCTTCCTTTCGAATTTTTTTGATCACTCGGTCTTGATTCTGTAAAAAAGCATGGAGGTTTATGATGTTTTCCCATATAGATTGAAAAAATGGTTGTATCAGTTGTTTTAAAACTGTTGAATAATCAACAAATTGTACAAGTAATTTTATTGGGGTGGTTTCTCAAGCTCAATTTGACATTGCTAAAAATTATTCTTTTTGCTCAGAAAATAACCCCGGATTTTTTTCAACACTGAAACAAAATTATTTTTAAAAGTGTCTACGTGTACTGAAACTTTGGACCAAATATGCGTGTTTCTGAACAAAAATCCAGTTATTTGTACCGAAATTTCGGTAAAAACATCATCATTTCCAGCGCAACAGTCACGGCCATTATTTGTTAGATGTGTTGTCAATTTCATGTTTTTGGCTAAAAAGTTATGTTCCCCGTTTTAAATAATTATGATAATTAATACAAATAGTGTAAACATGCTTAAAAACCATGTGAATTCTACAAGCTGTAATTGGCATTATTAACATTTTTAATATTTAATTGTGGCGGGATACATTTAATCTTCATTCAACAACTTACTAAAAAATGTAGATGTGATTTTCTTGCTGAATGAAAATTTTTCAATACTGCTGAAATACGTGATTTAGGGGACAAAGCTAGTACAAATACCAAATTTTTATTCATATGCAATCCGCAAAATAACTGCAGTTGATCAGTATAATTGATTAATCATAACTTAAAAATCTTGTATCCGATTCAGGCCGGCTCTCATCGTCTTAGACTTTTCAATTTTTATTTTTATTGAGGTATTTTTTATGATTAAAAAATTGTGTTATTAAATTCATTTTAGTTGTACAAAGTATGTAACGTAAAGTATCTCGTTTTTTTTGCAAATGTGGAACACGGTCAAGAATGAGCTGAAACACTTCTAAAGATAAAGTCCAAATTAAAATGGTAACAAACTAAAAAAATTAAATTGTTATTACAAATCTATATACGTATAATGAAAAATTGCTACAGTTTTTGCTAAAATTTTGCAAATATTTGAGATTTAAAAGTATCATTTATATTGAGCTGAAAATGATAATAATGAAGAAGCATGCTCAATATTTTATACCTTTTGGAATTTAAAGTACGACTTCGAAGTCTATCTCACAAGCTTTTTGTTGGCCTACGCGTCATTGCTATTTTTGTATAAAATTGTAAAAGTCAAAATATATTGTTACACTTACCAACAAAATTAAAAAGAAAAACCGCGATTGAAAGGTGCAGAGTCACTAGAACAATCTTCATTTTTTAGAAGGATGTCGGAAGCGCGGCTGCAATATGTGAAAAAGACAATCACGGCTCTTTATACTGAAGGCTACTAAGCCTCAACTACAAAATGTCAGAGTTGTTAAGATTATGTACATTGTATGGTAGGGCCATAAAATCGATTTTAGGCAAAAACAACGTCTTATGATTTACATACGAGGCTATATTTGTTTGTCACGCACAAATAAGATGATTACCATACCCCACGTGAAAAAATCTTGAGGCGCTTTACTGTTTCTGTCTAGTGCATCTTGAGTCGACACTGGCAAGCCCCAAGCTGACTGTCCAGTGCCTAGACTGGGATGTAACGCTCGGATCGACTAGTTTCTAGACATCCCAGGGGGAAAAGTCGGATATTACCCAGAGTTCACGACCGGCGCAGTACGGCGCCAGTTGTAATGCAGAATAAATACCAGTACTGGCTGTTAGTACTGTGCCAATTATCGGCATAGTACTGGTTTACGACTGGCTCAGTACTGACTGTCATTACTGGTGGAGTACTGACGCAAGAATTCCACCAACGGTTGACGTCATACTGGTTTACAACTGGCCCAGTACTGACCGTCACCACCGCTGAAATACCGGCACAGGAGTTCCTCAAACAGTTGACGTGGTAGTGGTATAATACTGGTGCAGTACTGATACGTATTACTGGTCAAATACTGACACAAGAGTTCAACCAACGGCTGGCATCATACTGGCCTACTACTGACTGAGGAGTAACATGCATTATTGGTGAAATACCGGTACCAGCGTTTCGCCACTGATTGGCGTATTACTGGCCACATACCAACTTTAAGTTCTGATTAAAAACCGACATAAGAGTTCAGTCAGTGGTTGGCTTGATACTTGTGTCTACTACTGGCGCAATACTGATACGTATTACTGGTCAAATACTGACACAAGAATTCAACCCACGTTTGGCATCATAATGATGTACAACTGTATTGGACTAGTACTGCAGATCAATACAGAATTGAAATATCATTAGGGCATTTAGCCTCACCCCGCCAGTAACAACAGTATATATGGCCCAGTATTGTGAGTCAGTACAGAACTTCGTTATCATTAGGGGTTTCACCAGTACCAAGCCAATACCAACGTTATTCACTGGCCCGGTAATACAAGTCAGTACATCCCAGGTGGAAATGTCGGTAGTGTGTCGGAATTCACCACCGGCGCAGTACTGGCCCAGTACTGCCCACCGGTACAGACAGCCGGTGGTTCGCCCAGTACTGACAGAAGGTATTATGCCAGTAGTACAAAAATAGACTTAAAAAAAACACGTCTACAAATGTTGTCAGGTTGTTTTGAAATGTCGAGAAATTGACTATAAATTAAAGTGAAAACATTTTTTTTCTATTACCTTTTTTAAGGAAAATATTCTAAGTTCCACTTTCATAAAAAATGTTTAATGTTCAGAAAAAATGACATTGGATGTATGCCTTAATCCTTGTAGAATAGTCTAAATACCTAAAAAGCAAAACGTTACACGTTATGCTCATTAAATGTTATTATCAGAACTTTTAAAATGGTCTAAAACGCGAAAAAATAAAATATTACATGAAAAAAAATTGTAGACGATTAAAATTATTTATTTAGAAATGATTTTATTTATATTTACGTGAACAGTTAGTTTTTTTATATCTATTTGATGTTGTATGATGATAAAATGATTGACGAGAAAAAAGATTTCAAAAATTGTTGTTTTAACTTTCCTGAACTGTAGCTTATGAGGATGACTTTTTCATAGAGTTTGAACTTTTCGGTTTAGCGCAGTGGTTAGCACTCCCGACTGCTAGGCGATTGATTTAGGTATATAAATGTAGGTTCGAAACCCCGTAGTGTTAGGAATTTTTTTTGTAATTTAATGTTTAAAAATGTAATATGTGTATTTATTATAAGCAGCGCCATTAACATCTATTGACAAAATACTCGCAGTCAATTATTATTTATTTTTTAAATACCTTTTTTGTTATATCTTTAGATTATAGTAATAGTGGGTGTTAAAATTGAACAAATACCTAAGTACGCAGTCACATACGGCCCAACATTGGCCCATAGTCGGTAAAAATATTGCCGAAGTTCGGCTGCCATTATCGCGCCAATGACGGAATGGTAACTATGGCCTGCACTTGGCAGCCAAGTTTCGGCTGCCATTCTCGGACCAACACTGGGTACCAGTATTGGACCAAAACTAGCTGCCATCGTCGCGCCATTGCCGGATTGAT
>NC_046661.1:124249045-124255246 GCF_010883055.1 Belonocnema kinseyi
ATATGACGAAAAATATATATAAAAAATAAATATTAATTGATTGCGAGTACTTTGAATACATATATTACATTTTGAACATTATATTACAAATAAAATTTCTTACGCTACGGGGTATCGAACCTACATTTATATACCTAAATCTATCGCCTAGCAGTCGGGAGTGCTAACCACTGCGCTAAACCGACAAGTTAAAACTCTGTGAAAAATCCATCCTCATAAGCTGCAGTTCAGAAAAGTTGGAGAACCAAATTTTAAACTCTCTTTTTCTAATTATTTATTATTATGCGACGTTGTGTAAATGTAAAATGCACAGACTGTTAACAGGAATTTCAATACAATCATTTTTAAATAAATAATTTAAATCGATTACAATTTTTCTTCGCGTAATATTTCGATTTTTTTGTTGTAGCATACCTTACAACTGTTTGCAATGACAGGAAATGTATTTTTTCATAAATATTTAAAAAAATCTAATGACAGAACTTAACAAATTTCATCGTGATCTTAGATAATTTTTCAATACATTTTTTTTATCTTTCGTATAAGATTTCTTCATTAGGTGCTAAAAGTGACTTGGTGAAATAAAGTACCGATTCTGGGCCAATCATCGATGGAGAATCAGCAAATATAAATAGCCAATATAGGCTGCCAGCACTGGCTTAACACTGGGCCGATTAAAATGCCGATATTGGCTCAATATCTTTAGCCGAACTTTGACTGCAAAAATTGAACCAACACTGGGCCATTTATTCAGCTCCGGCAATCCGCACTTGGGTAGTTTGAAAATAATATTTTTGTAATTATAAATAATATTCGGACGATATGCAGTCGTATGATGATGAATGGGTGTCTTTAAAGCAATTGAATAATTTTTTATCATTTTTAAAAATTAACGCCGGCATTTTCATACGCCAGCGGTTTGCCAGTACTGCCAAACATTAAAAGCCAGTACTGTCATAGTATTGGCACAGTACGGCCAACCAGTACTGGAACTCCGACAGGCGGTACTGGGCCAGTATTGGGCCGGTGGTGTACTTCTACCCAGTACTATTCTGCAGTAGTGGCCCAGTGGTGAACTTCAGTGCTGGCCCAGTACTACAGATCAATACCTGGCCGATTTTGCAGTATTGGTTGAGCCAGTACTGGACCAGTACTAACAGAGGGTACCGCACTAGTACCAAGTGTACGTACTAGCCTAGTACTGACTAAATACTGCAAGTCAGTACAGAACATTGTTATCATTAGGGGTTTTACAGGTATAAAGCCAGTAGGCCTGCCAGTATTCTAACAGTAGCGCGCCAGTACCGAACTCCGACCGGCGGTACTGGCATGGTACTGTGCCGGTGGTCAATTTCCCCCTCGGATATCGTCTGTTATGATAAAAAATAATGAACAGTTAAATAATATAATTATTTTTTATCACATAAAAGTCTAATATATAGATTTTTCAGTTCATTAAAAAAAAATGTTTAAGGCCATGTGACGAAAGGGTCACGTGACCAGATTCCTACCTTCCCCTTACTTTTTTTATTTCCCAACTTATTTTCACACAAAGCACCACATTGAGTTGAAAATTTGAGATAATAAATAAGAAGCACTAAGAAAGGTGGGTCTGGTCCTACATTTTAATAATTATGTAAAAAGCAAGACAAAATTATTTACAAGAAAAAACTTTTGTCATAATTATACAAATTTAGGATCAGACCCACCATTCTTAGTGCTTCTTATTTAGTATCCCAAATTTTCCACTCGATGTATCGTTTCGTGTGATAATAATATGGGAAATAAAAAAAGTGGGGGTAAGGTAGGAATCTGGTCACGTGACCCCCACTCAGCACATGGCCTTAATATTATACAAAAAGAATAAAAAATGTGTTTCTGCAAATATTGTAGATAATCCAAATGTCGAACTGTTAATGTAACTACATATTAAGTTGCTATAACTTTGTCCCGTCGCCTTCACACACTTAGCCACGGGGTAGTGATTTGGCGGACGATTTCAAATTCCCGGTCATTTTTCGATTTTTCTCGGTCAAGTTTTTCCATTTTCCCGTTCAACGACAAGTAACACTTTCATATTTGCCGCAAAAAGGATGAATTTTTAAAAAATACAATTTTTCAACAAAATACATGAAATTTTAACGAAATAGTTGAATGTTCAAATTAAAAAAGAAAAAGATTTAATTAAATAGTTGAATTTTGAACTAAGAAAAAAAAGAATTATTAACAGCAAATGGTGTAGTTATATTTTTAGTAAAAAAAATAATGTTCAACCAGACTACTGAATTCTCAACTATATTAATGAATATTCAACTGAAATAGTTACATTTAATCCAAAAAGATGAATTTTCAACTATATGATAATTCTTCATTGGAATATTTGAATTTTTAACCGAAAAGAAGAATTTTTGAAAACGAAGGTTAACTTGTTAATATAAAGATAATTTCTACCGAAAAATCCATTTTTAATTTTCAACCAAACTGATGAATTTTGAACTAAAATGATGTATCTTCAACTGAAATAGGTGAATTTTATACCTGCAAAAAAAATGAATTTTCAATCATAAAGATTAATCTTCTTAAAAAAAGGCGAATTTTCCACAGAGTTCAAAAATTTTCACACACATAATTTAATTTTTAAATAAAAATATCGATTTTCAACCAAACAGTTGAATTTTCATCCAAAAAATATAAATTTTGAACTAAAAATAGAATAATTGCATTTTCGTTCAAAAAAATACTTGTTGATAATTTTAAAAAACGGATGTTCAGATAAATAGTTCAATTTTTTACTGGAATGGTTACATTTTTAGTAAAGAAAAAAAATTATTTTCAACAGAGTAGTTACATTTTCGAAAAGAGATTAATCTCGAGAAAAGCTCTAAAAACTACTTGAAGTATTTTCTTGTCCCGATATCAAGGGATCTGAGCTCGCTCTTCGTCCATGAAGCTACTCCAAATGAATAGAGTACTACAGGGACGGGAAGCATGTTCCTTGCAGATACTTTATTACTCGCCGACAGTTCGGAAAACCAAATCTGCCGGATAAAACGTTTGTATCTGCTTCAGAGAGTATCCTTTATAGATGTCACATTCTGAATGCGGCTCTGTGGCACGCTCAGGTATGTGTAAGTCTCTCCAGCGCAAAGGTGTCGTATAGCGCTTCTATCAACGAGCTCAGAATCTTCAGGGATGCCATTAAGTTTTCCTCGCTTCAAATAAACCTTGGCGCATTTGTCTAAGCCAAATTCCATTCCAATTTCCTTAGTATATCGTTCGACAGTCCCTAGAGCTAGATGTAGTTGCTCTTTGTTTTTAGCATAGATCTTCGGATCGTCCATGTAAAATACATCATTGACTTTGTACTTTCGATCTGTAGGTTTGCCGCACAAGTACCCGTCGGAATGACGAAGTGCTAGAGATAGTGGCAATAATGTAAGGGAAAAGAGGAGTGGGCTCATGATGTCGCCCTAAAAGACACCTCGCTGAAAGGTGACCTTATTACTTGTCACACGATTTTCTCCAGATAAGATAGTAAATCTGGTTTTCCAAAGCGGCACGAATCTCTCTATGCACCTAACGATTTGCGGATGAACCTTTAAGCTTTCCAAAAGACAGATGATAAGTCTATGGGTCACGCTGGTAGAATGCTGCATCTTTGCAGACACATCTATCGATGAGCAGGTTTTCCCGGCATCCCGCTTCGCCTTTTTTTTGACCCTCGTTGTTCATACATTTCTTGCCCCACAGGTTCAATTGCCCGAACAATCCTATCATTTAGGATAGCTGTGAATATCTTATACAGTATGTTCAGACAACTGATTGGCCTGTAATTCTTCGGGTCAGCTAAGTTGTCTATTTTCGACAGGAGTATTGTGCGCTCTTCCACCAACCACTCCGGAATCGGCTCATCCGACTTTAAATATGAGGTGAAAATACGGGCCAAAGCTGATGGGTTGAAGGAAACTTCTTCCACCAGACGGTTTTGATACAATGTGGTCCCGGTGCGGAATAGTTCTTCATCCCTCTTAATACCTTTTCACCTCCTCGATAGTGCTGGATGTGCCATTCTTGATCAGGTGTTATGAGGGCATCACACAGCTCCTTGAAGCTATTTATATTTTCTGAGTCTTCGTTCATTCTAAGCTGTATTTCGTAGACTTTTCTTCAAAATACTTCGACCTCCTCTGGGTTGGGCGGGTGGTCGACAGTAACTGGAGGGTCTTGGAAGAGTCGAGATGGGTCAGAGAGAAACTGTTGATTTTCTCTGATCCACCCCTCCATCCGCTCTAGACTTCTCTTAACGCAGATAGTATTCGTATTTTCTCAATACTATCTGACGCTAAGAGAAATCTAGAGCGGAGGGAGAGGTGGGTCAGAGAAAATCAACAGTTTCTCTCTGACCCATCTCGACTCTTCCAAGACCCTCCAGTTACTGTCGACCACCCGCCCAAACCAGAGGAGTTCGAAGTATTTTGGAGAAAAGTATATATATAAATATAAATAATCTATTGTGAAATTTGAATTTTCACTGAACTCCAACTTCAAAATTTTCTAAAACCTCAATTGCCGAAAATTGTGCTAACCTGGAACATTGCACCCGCTCCCAGCGAAATCGCGGTAAAATATCAGCCACAACTACATGTCACGACCGTGAGATAGGTGGTTACGGGGGCCCCTCCGGGAACCCAGGACTGACACGCAGGAATGCTTTTTAGGCCATTAGCGAGTGAAAGCTAGGCTTCTCCAAGGGCGTCGGTGATAAGGACGATTAGTTTAACAGAATATTCCGGGTACAATCGTTACAACTCCCTTATAAGGTTTCGATACCTCTCTTTCTTTTCATTCTCCTTGGCTGTGATGTTTTTGTCAGCTGGTGCCGAAAAGTCGATAACGAACATGGTTCGCTTCTCGCAGTCAAGAAGAACCATGTCAGGCCTCGAGTGAGCAACAGAAAAAATTGTCGAGAACATACAGTTCCAGTATATGCGGCACTTCCCATTCTCGACAATTGACTCGATTTTCCTAGAAGCGTTTAGAGGAGCGATATTAAGGTTAATGCCGTAAGAGTGACAGAGATAGTAATAAAGCACTCTTAGTGCCACATTGTGCCTTTGAAAGTAGGTCGTTTCCGCGTGAGTTGGACAACTTGATAGTATGTGAGCTTAATGCTCGGGGTATACATGGCACGCCCTGCAGCTATCATTAGGAATTTCTTGGCTCAAAATGTGGCGACGGTATGTTACACATATATCTGTACCTACTGGAAAACATAACACGTACATTATTTTGCTGCTTTTGAAGTATCTGAATCTAAAATAATTTGGTTTTTAAAAATTTTCGGTAATTGAGGTTTTAGACAATTTTGAAGTTGGAGTTCAGTGAAAATTCAAATTTCACACTAGATTATTTTTTTTCATTTAAAATGGTGACCCTAAAGGGAAAAATGCAACGTATAGTGTGCTGTTATTCACATATGAATAAAGTAAGGTAGAAAAGATTACATTTTGAATTAATTACTTGTAAACACGTTAGGTTGGTGGAGTGACGTAGCCTATTTACGAGTTCCACAATTTTGTCTTCTTATTATTACAATAAAGTTAAAAATATTACGCTAACGTATTACGCTATTAATCTTCTTAATGTTTCACGTCTCCGAAACGGAGAAAACGATATCACATGAATTTCAAGATATACGATCATTCCTGCGTTATATATGGTAATGATCGCATTATAATAGCGTAAAATCCTGATATCGTACATTGCAAGATTTTACATTATATTATTATTTTATTATATTATATATACGAGGATTCTAGTAGTAGTCAAGCGATGTTAGTACATTATAATATCATACAAAGCTCCAGAACCTGCTTGAACGGTTATCATATTGCGCTTTATTTCAATACAGCTGGAATAAAAATGCTTCGACTTGAGTTAGACTTGAATTGGCCCCAATCAAGACACACTGAAGTCGAAAAGTTCGACTTGAGCATTTCTCGGTTTTGAGACGGAGCCCGACTTCAATGTATGTCTTAGAGACAAGTTTTTATGCCTTGAAGACATAAATTTATCTTTTGAGTCGTATTTTTATGACCCCAACACATGCGGTTTATCACTTCGAGCGTATACCTGCCCTAACAAAAAGGTTATTTCTAACAGTCAAAAAAGCTAATCTTTGTTAATGGTTAAACAATCTTG
>NC_046661.1:124255346-124264247 GCF_010883055.1 Belonocnema kinseyi
ATCTTATTTACGGATTGCTATTTGGATTATACTTGTTTGACGATGATACCAAAAATGTTTGTTTTTACGTATTTCTAACGGCTTAGGAGATCCTTTTAGAAAATTACATTTTTTATTTTTTTGAAGAAAATTTTTAAGGGTAATACTCGTTCAGACCCACCAATTCTGAATTTTTTAATTAAAAATAATTAATTCAATAATTACAAATTTTTCATTCATCAGTTTTAATATCATTTATGAGCCAAATAGGTTCGATAATCTCAGCCAAGACAAGGCTCGTCTTGAGTCAAGTAAACGTCGTCTTAGCAAAGACAAGACTCGACTTAAGACAAATAAACGCCACTTTACCTGTCGTGGCTTTAACAGTAAGAAGGCCTATGTCTCGACTCAGTTTTGAGACGCAGCCAGACATCAATGTCTTGGAGATGAATTCAAGACATAACCAAGTCGAACTCATGTCGCAGCAAATTTGGTCGGGGAACAGTGATGAAACATTAGAAATAAAAATAAAATTGTTACCTAATTTAAAATTTTTTTAAATGTCTAGGGGCCATCTATATACCACGTGGACAATTTTTCACCCCTTTTTGCCCCCCCCCCCTCCCTCGTGGACAGCCGTAGAATTTGGTCATATACCCCCCCCCCCCGTACTTTGTCCACGTGGACGTATTTTATGAAAATATAGATATTATTAATCTTCAAAATGTCCGGAAGGTCGTGAAAATTCCATGGGCTTCGTTTAAGTACTCACTAAAATTTCAGATTCTTTTGTTTTCATATGTCAACAGTTCAAAACTCGTTGACTAGCTAACAGCTGTTGGTGCATTTTGCAACAATTCATCGTTAAACTGGTCGGAAATTCGAATGAAAAAAACGTCATTTTAGTAATCTTCAAACCCAGGGGGGATGATTTTTTAGGTGCAAAAAACTACCAAGAAGTTTGACTGGCAGCTCCTGAGTGGTGCCAAAGTTGATTGGAAGGCTGTCAAACATGCCGAAAATTCTAGTCAAGAAACGTGATTTTAGTACTCTTGAAACCCATTGTTGCGAGCTGTGAATTTGCATAAAAAGTGAGATTTTAGTAGTTTCTTTTTTTATATACATATTATTTTTATAGAAGTATCCTATAGATTAAAATTTTAGTTAATGAAAAGGACAAAACTTTCATCCGATTGCTGATTAAAATGTCAGTCAACTTTGGCACTAATCAGGAGCTGCCAGTCAAATTCTTTGTTAGTTGTTTGCACCAAAACAATCATACTCGACGGGTTTGAAGAGTACTAAAATGATGTCTTTTCACTTGAATTTTTGACATGTTTGAAAGTTTCCCAGTTAACTTTGGCAGCACTCAGGAGCTGCCAGTCAAATTCTTTGTTAGTTGTTTGCACCAAAACTATCATCCTCAATGGGTTTGAAGAGTTCTAAAATGACGTTTTTTACTCGAATTTCTGAGATGTTTGACAGTTTCCCACTTAACTTTGGCACCACTCAGGAGCTAATAGTCAAATTCTTTGTTAGTTCTTTGCACTAAAACAATCATCCTCAATGGGTTTGAAGAGTACTAAAATGACGTTTTTTCACTCGAATTTTTGACATGCATGACAGTTTCCCACTTAACTTTAGCACCACTCAGGAGCTGCCAGTCAAATTCTTTGTTAGTTGTTTGCAACAAAACAATCATCCTCAATGGGTTTGAAGAGTTCTAAAATGACGTTTTTTACTCGAATTTTTGACATGCTTGACAGTTTCCCACTTAACTTTGGCACCACTCAGGAGCTAATAGTCAAATTCTTTGTTAGTTCTTTGCACTAAAACAATCATCCTCAATGGGTTTGAAGAGTACTAAAATGACGTTTTTTCACTCGAATTTTTGACATGCTTGACAGTTTCCCAGTTAACTTTGGCACCACTCAGGAGCTGCCAGTCAAATAAAAATAAAAATAAAAATTATATCGTGCGTGAGCACAATATAAAAATTAGAGTATACCTAGAATATACCTTGTCTCATTTCAGTATATTTTTTCACAGATTTAGGGAAATGTGTGTCCACGTGGATTCTAGCTCGACCCCCCCGGTCCCCCTCGTGGACAAGCGTGAAATTTTTCCATACTCCCCTCCCCCCCTAAACTGTCCACGTGGTATATGGATGGCCCCTTAAATAGCATGCTCATTTTTGATTGAGTTACATATAAACTTTTTTTGAAAAAGTGTACATATTTTTTGTACATTTTTAAAATGTCTGAATAGCGCCGAAAATTAGTATTTCAATTTATACATTTGTATTATTTTTCAGTAGTAAAAACGATAAGTTAATAGAATTTGCTATAATTTTTGAAACAGTAGGACCTTTTTTGTTTATTTTCAAATCATAAAAGGGAACAGAAGATATTATCTGATTTCAAACATTAAAAAGGGGATTTGGTTGGTCGCCTTATTATTTTTCTTTCTTCTTTTTGTCCAAAAAAAAGAATTATTTTCTTCTCTAGGAAAATTGTTGCCTTTTTCAGGTTGCGAAGGGAACATTTTGTAGCAGTTGTCCAAATTTGGACGTTAGACTCTTGTTTTTATTTTCAGGAATTCTGTACATTAACTTGCTTATTGGACTTTAAACAGGATTTTAAATTTCATTTTAATCTCATTTTAACTTCTTAAATTTGAGTAAGATGACAGTACAGGAGTCGTGGAAAAATACTTATCTCATGGCAAATAAAGAGTGGTCATAATCTTATGCGATTGTATGATATTTTCAACTTTATTAAAATAATAAGGAGGCAGTATTATAGAACTTGTAAATAACCTATCTCATGACGTATCTTGGCGAATGTGACGTCGCACCTCCTACAAGATAACGTCTTTACAAGCCATTGCTTCAAAATAAAAAATAAGAATTATTTGCAAATTGATGTAATCTATTCAACCTTAATACGATTCATGTGTGAATAAAAGCATACCTGACTCACGTTGGGTTCTTTCCATTCTGGTCAAGATTTTTAATATTAAAGAAACCGACAAGAAAACTTATTCGCGAATTTTTCAGTAACCAAAATCACCAAAGAATTAGTCAATATCGTCGTTTATTTACTTTAGTAAAATAAACGTGTTATTTGTTTACTATTCCATTAAGGGCCACCCAAAAAACATGGCTATCTATATTTTGGCAAACAAGTTCTACACTGTCTAACTTCGCCAAACTTTGATAATTCGATCTCGGACAATTGCATGCACAAATATAAAATTTCAGCATACTGAAATCGTCAAGAACTCCAAAATGGTTTTTTATGGATTAGTACATAAAATTAAGCATCTATTACACAAAATAAGCTCTCAAAAACGTTACTCTCCAAATTTCAACGTAGTACATATGCAAAATTGAATTCAAAAAACAATGAAAACTTGGGTTTCAAATTTTTGAACGCAGGCTCGTTTCATATCATTGTATAATAAAAAGTACAATAATTAAAAAACTGTGAGTTAAACGGTTGTTTTAATGTATTTAGTCCTCGATAGTTTCCTCCAGTATTTTGCGGTCCAACTGTTAACTGTCCCGAAACGTAGGAAATCCGATCAACTCTGACAATGAACAAATTTACAATATCAATCAACTTTTCTTAGAGGTTAAACCATGTAGAGCACAAAAAGATAGGCATATTTTGGGATTTTTTGGCTCAATAAAGAGATCAATCGAAATTTTGTAAAATAGGAGTTATAATACTATTAATAAAGTACAGAGAATATTTTTTTTCAAATTCGTTCATGACAAAATGGCGGCTGCGCAGCATTTCTCCGTCGGCGCATTTTTTTGCAAAGTGTCCACAGCCGAAAACCTAATTCCCGCAATTTTTGAAATGAATAAAAAAACCCAAGTTTTTTCGATTCTATAAAATAAAAGCAAGAGCCGTACGTTAGATTTTTTCTCGATATATTGCTGTTTCGCGACGGTAGGTATTCGTTTGAATTAGCCACAATTAAACTAAAGCCCATTTGAACTAAAACAGTTGAAAAACGCTTAATATTTTTGGCCTGTAAAAAAAGAGAAGATAGATGGGATGTCAGTTGCTTTAAATGGTAGAGTTAATTTCAATTTGTGGCGTTTTGTCGCGCGACGTGTACAATCCTTTTTGATTAAATTTAAATCTTGTGACAGGCAGTGAAAATAGAAAATAAGGGAACTTGTACTCATGTCAAATTATTATTTTCGAAAATACTTAATTAATAAATTTTCCAGGGTACGTAACAATAAAAGTTTAAATAATTTACTTAGTTAATATTAACAATAGTTGAATATAGTGCACAAATTTGAAAAATGTACTCGAATTGAAAGCATGTTAAATGATATTGTTTCGAATCTTTATATTTTATAACTATTCAGAAAACCTGATAATTATAAGTGTTTTTTGATTGAAAATATTAAAAACCGTAGAATTAAAACTTGAAGCATTAAAAATTAAAGTCTTATCAATGAATCAATCATTGTGGTCTGAAATAGTTTTGAGGTTAGATTAAGACAAATAATTTTTCGCGCAAACAACCCTCTTTCATTAACTATTATTTTATTATCATTGTCATGAGCCCAAATCATTAATATTTTTATTCGTTGCGAAATTTCTTTCATCTTTCTGAAACATTTTCCTTCTCAAATATTTAAATTCTTTTTAACATTTTTAAAAAAATTTCTTAAATCTTTTGCAAGGTTTAAAATCTCTGAAATTGTTTGAAATCCTTTCAAATATTTTTTAAATAATTTAAATTTTTGCATATAATTTTAAAATATTTACAATCTTCCTGAAATGACAATGAAATGTTATTATTCTCTTGGGATGTTGAAAATATTTTGGAATATATCAAATCAATGCAAAATACTTAAAAATCTTCCAAAGGTTTTGAAACAGTTTTCGATACATGAAATATTTCTTGAATGTTTCCCAATATTTTTAACCTTTGCAAATATGTAGTATATTTATAACTATTTGTATATATTTTTACTCTTTGTAAAGATATTCTAACATATTTAAAATATATTTTTTTTTTGGAAATCGTTCGGAATCGTTCTGAAATCTTTTTCATTACTTTAAATACTTTGTAATCTAAGTTCTTTTAATATGGTGTACATTAGTGTGGTCCAAAAATGCATCGCAAATTGTTTTTTCACTCTAGATGGCAACACTGCCCCCCCCCCCTCCCTCCCAAAAAAGTTTCCATTTTCGTAGAGAGAAAATCCATAATTTTTGGTTTTTCGAAATTCTAATATTAACATTAAATTAACATGAGGAAATTTTGAATTTTCGGAAAATTGATATCATGTTCCAGAGTTACATTGAACGTTGCCAAGTTTCTTAGGGATTTAAGAGGAGTGTCTACGTAATAAAACCATACTAATAACCTTTATTTCCAACTCACCCCCACCTTCCCCGCAGCGCCCCAAATATGACCCAAAAATTAAAAAACTACATTTTCACGTATTATTGTTACTTTTTAGAAATTTCCGTCGTTTTTTTCATACAAATAATTACTAAGGAACAATTTTAATATTTACCATGACTTTTTGAACCATTGTTCATTGTTTAAACAAATTTTAATGATTTAAACAATTATTTATTCTCCAAAAATGTAAAAAAAATCGTCCTTTCTGATTTAAATGTAATTCTTTGTCATTGTTTGGATTAGCACTTTTTTTTTTAAAAACATTATATAATTATTGAATCAAGTAATTATTGTTTATTTTCAAAATTTCTAAAAATGGAGCCAGAGATGTCTACTTTTTTAAAATTAGTATCCTATGATATATTTGGTCGAATAATTACATAATTTTGAAACATTTCTTATAAAGTTTTAACAAATTTATATTTGTTGAAAGAATTTTTATTTGCTCAAGCAGTTATTTTTCGACAATGAAAACAATGAAATAAAATAGAAGACATAGAATTATTTACGATTTGAAAAGTATTTTTGGAAAAGTAATTATTGAAACAAATTATATTTGTTTAGACAATTAAAAAGTGGTAAACGTATTCTTTTTATACACTACGCAGTCAGAAAAATAATTTTTTGTATTCTATTTAATTACCTTTTTTTTAAGTTATCGAAAAGAAACTGCTTGAGGAAAAAAATTGTTTAAATAAATAGAAATGTATTAAGCACTACAAGAAATGTATGAAAATTATGTAATTAATCAACAAACCGTAGCATATAATACTAATTTAAAAATAATTTTGGATATCTCTAGCTCAATTTTTCGAAATTTTTAAAAAAAAGGCAATAAATAATTATTTTAATAATTTTATGTTTTTAGACAAATTTACTACTCCAAACAATTACATTTCAATCAGAGAATGCGATTATTTTTAAACATTTTTTTGGAATGAATAATCCTGAAAATAATATACATTATTCGATTAACCCCTGGAACATGAGTTCAATTTTTCAAAAATTCCAAATTTTCCCGTGTTAATTAAATATGATTTTCAAGTGCCCGTTGGCACGTCTTAATATTCGACTTTCGAAAATCCAAAAATCAGGGATTTTCTTTCTCTGGAAATAGAAACTTGAGGGGCGGGGGGCTCTTTTTCTGTAGCTTGAAAATAATTGTTTTGACCACCCTAGTATACACTCAACAGTGCAATTGTCTACTTCTCTATCATGTGTTTCAAAATTTTTATCAAATTCCAGTGATGTATATCGAAGCTTCTAGGCGACTGGGGATGTGGACCTCTAGCGGAAGACGATTGCGTTCACGAGTTCTGTAGATTCGGTGGTTAAAATTTTCATTCAGCTGCTTGCTTAGATTACAAAGTATTTCACAACGATTGAAAATATTAAAATGATTTTGCAAAGATTAAAAATATTGGAAAAGATTCAAGAAATATTTCATGTATCGAAAACTGTTTCAAAACCTTTGGAAGATTTTTAAGTATTTTGCAATGATTTTATATATTCCAAAATATTTTCAACATTCCAAGAGAATAATAAAATTTCATTGTCATTCCAGAAAGATTGTAAATATTTTAAAATGATATGCAAAGATTTAAATTATTTTAAAAATATTTGAGAGGATTTCAAACTATTTCAGAGATTTTAAACCTTGCAAAAGATTTGAGAAAATTTTTTTTAAATGTTGAAAAGAATATAATATTTGAGATTGAAAATGTTTCAGAAAGATGAAAGAAATTTCGCAACGAATGAAAATATTAAACATTTGGGCTCATGACAATCATAATAAAAGAATAGTTAATGAAAGAGGGTTGTTTGCGCGAAGAATTATTTGTCTTAATCTAACCTCAAATCTTTTTCGAGACCACAATGATTGAATCATTGATAATACTTTAATTTTTAACCCTTCGAGTTTTAATTCTACGGTTTTTAATATTTTCAATCAAAAAGCACTTATAATTATCAGGTTTTCTGAATAGTTATAAAATATAAAGATTCGAAACAATATTATTTAACATGCATTCAATTTGAATACATTTATCAAATTTGTACATTATATTGAACTACTGTTAATATTAATTAAGTAAATTATTTAAACTTCTATTGTTACGTACCCTGGACAATTTATTAATTAAGTATTTTCGAAAATAATAATTTGACATAAGCACAAGTTCCCCTATTTTCTATTTTCACTGCTTGTCGCAAGATTTAAATTTAATAAACAAGGATTGTACGCGCCGTGCCACATAACGCCACAAATTGAAAATAACTCTACCATTTAAAGCAACTAACATCCCATCTATCTTCTCTTTTCCTACAGGCCAAAAATATTAAGCGTTATTCAACTGTTTTAGTTCAAATGGGCTTTAGTTTAACTGTTACTTAGTTCAAACGAATACCTACCTTTCGCGACATGGTGCACTTTTGAAAAAAAGTTAAAAATTTCATGAAAAAAAATCATTAAAAATGGTTTATAAAAATACCTATGCAATATAAAAAATTGTACGTACGTCGCTAGAGAAAGCAATTTTGAATATACACAAAACTATCGCTTTCAGTCACCCCGTTCTCAGCCTTCTTAGAACTGCTGGCTCACGCAGTTTCTCAGAGGAGCAGGGCGACAGCGGTTGCGACATTATATATTACTATTATCATTATTATTACACCATTAAACCATTTCCCTTTCGGGGTAGGCGTGACTCACTCGGTAGGGGAAAGGAGTAGTGTGTGGAAGGGATAGATTTTTCAGATTGATCCAGAATTCTCGTGCTATTTAAGTAAATAACACGTTCGTTCCGCAACACTGCTCCGACCCAGGTTGCTGATCAATCTCTCTAGCAATCACCCCAAGCGAAGAACCTCACGACGTCATTATGTAAGGTTCCCCACTTGGGTCCATTAGTGGCCAAGGTCTTTTGTTTTAGGCTTCATTCACTCTACTGACACTCTTTTTATTAACTATTTGCCGCCATACTTTCCTGTCCTGGCATACTTCTCTAGCTTCTTTTATGTCCATCCATTTTTTCATGCAGGCTCTCGTGTTTCTGTGACTTCTTATGACTCTTCTAACTAGGGTCTCATTCACACATTCTAACCATTCTTTCCGCGGTCTACCTCTGGGCACGCTGCCATTTACTTTACCTTGATACACTTGTTTCGTTAGTCGTTCATTTCGCATTTTCTCAACATGTCCGAACCATCTTAGCCGATTTCTTTCCCATGTGTCTACTAGCGTCTCTTCTGCACCACATTCTTTTAGATTTGTCTCGTTACTTACTTTGTCCATCAGGGTTTTCCCGCATATTATGCGCATGCATCTCATGTCAATTGTGATAATTTTACTCTTATTTTTTTCTTGATAAGTCCATGTCCCGCTACCGTATAGTACTGTCGGTACAAATATGGAATTATGTATTGCCATTTTAGCTTTATTTGATATATTTTTACTTCTGATAAGGGGACCTGCTCTACCAA
>NC_046661.1:124264347-124265603 GCF_010883055.1 Belonocnema kinseyi
TACCACATACTTCGATTGTGCATCTAACAAGGATATTCCGTAACATTGTCCAGGCGCCCTCTAAATCTTTGTTTCTTATACGGTCCTCCCATGTTGCCCTATATATGCTTTCGATTATCTTATTTTGGAAATCTATTCGCACATCCGGTTTCTGTAGGTTCTCAATTTTGATTCCCGTTTGTTTTGCTTTCTTTGTTCTCTTTTTTCTCCATCCCCGACCTAAGTTAATTTTTGAGATCAGAAGGTAATCATCAGTATTGCATTCAGGACCCCTCATGACTCTTGTATCTTCGACTAACTCCCTTAGTCTTTCATCCGCAACAACAAAATCAATTATACTGCGGCTATTTCCTTTAGACCAGCTATATATGTGGATCATTTTATGCCTAAACCAAGTATTTGTAATAAACAGACCCCTTTCTAAGCATAGACCAACTAATTTATCTCCGTTATAGTTTGTTCTTGGATCCCCAAAATTACCTAATACTCTTTCTGTATCATGATTTTGGATGCCCACCCAACCGCTCATGTCTCCTAGTAGAATTATTCTTTCCCCATGTTCGCAAATGTTTATTGTGTCATTTAAAGTATCCCAGAAGGCGTCGTTTACTTCTCTAGGATCACTATCAACCGGCGCGTAGCATGCTATGATAATTAGTATTCTGATTCCTACTTTCATTCTAGCCCACAGCAGTCTGAGAGACACGAAACCATGGTCTCCGAGATGCTGCTTTGCTCTTTCATTCAAAATCAGACCTACTCCTTGTTTACCATGTGATTCACAGTCTACTCCTGACCATATTTCAAATCCGCCTTTCAACACGCCGTTTTTTATGTCTTTGGTTTCGCATCCCTTTTTCTTTGTTTCAGACACACATAAAATGTCTAGTTTCATCACGACCATAGTTTCACGCAATTCTTTTACCTTGAGATCATTTTTTCCCCTAGCATTCCAAACACCCAGTCTCCATTCGTCGCCTGAAACATGACCTTTAGATTTTCCGTCTGCATGCCTTTTGTCATTAAAAGTTCCAGTCTTTTCCGAGGCTATTTTGTAGTTTGTATTGTTCATTGTTTAGATTATACGCCCAACTAACATCTTTATGCAATAAGTTTATTTTCTGATTCGAAATCATGTCAAAGTTAAGTATCAAACCGTCATATGGGGGAGATTGTAGTTCTAACGTCAGTCCCACCAAAAACTTCAGTTAATAAGGGAGGGTTGGGAGAGGGGGGAGGTAGAACTGAAACCGAGA
>NC_046661.1:124265703-124278419 GCF_010883055.1 Belonocnema kinseyi
TTTATTTGTAGGCAACCCCCCCGACACTGAAAGCGAGAGTTTGGTGTATTTTTTAAATTTCAGATCGATTGATGAGGATTTGTTCGAGTTATGTTCCTGGTCAGTTAAAAAAAAGTGGTTTCGAGAAAAACTTGTTTAAAGTTTTAAGTACTCTCAAATCACCGCGGTATACCTGAAAAGTGTTCAGCAGAATTGAAAATTTGGTCATTAGACAATTTTTCCGCCCTCCATCTTTTAGTATATTACTTTTAAGGCCTTAAAACACCTTTTAAGAAAAAAATTTGATTTTTTGTAAATCCTACAGTGGTTTAAGCCCTTAATAGACAAAGAAAACTTTTTATAAATTGATAAATCGGTACATGTAGGTCATAAAATATTCCTCAATAGGTCATTCGACGAGTCCCAAAGATGCGAAACAAATACAAAATACTGTTGTATTTCCAATATCAAAAATATTTTCCTCATATGAACAAGGCAAATATTTTTTTTTAATTTTAAGGCCGCATTAATAGATCATAACAGTTCATGGAAGGTTCGTCAAAATATCAATCTATACGTTTAGAACAAAAAATCTCCCAATTTATACAAGAAAATAACCTTTTTTAAAGTTTCTTGATTAAATTTTCAGTAATATTAAAGGTGAAGACTTTTCAAACTCATATGTATAACCTTGATCATAATCTACTCAGAAAGCATGCATTTTTATTATGCACAGGTGTCATTTGACATTCAGAAATGTCAAAAACAAGAATTTTCGATGCACGATCGAAATCGCTCTATTTCTGAGACGATCTCATAAGGAGAAAAGCAATTTATTTGACAATAATTTTTACAAGAAAAAATTTAACGTGCATCATTCATGATGATATAACATTCTTTGCTTTTTATACCTTAGAATGATCTATTTATTCATGGCCCATTTGACTTGTTTTATAAAATAGTTTTTCAAATGCAGTACGAAGTTTATTAATTTTTGCGAGGTAAATCGACTGACATATTTTAAAAGCCTATAACGAACGTTAATTATAATATACGTTAAAAGCAAATCCTCTGTGAAACCACAGTACTCATACTGTGCAGTGTTTTTTTAGGATTGGAAAATGTTTCTTTTTTCTCGTTATATAGGTGCAAATACTAATTTCTAGAACCCTTGATATTAATGAAAAAAACTTTTTTCATTTCATGATTTTTTAAATTTTGTAGTCATGCATAGAACTTTTATCTGCAAAAGTAATAATTTGTCAAGTTTGCCCATTGAGAAATAAAATTTGATGGAAGTTTAATACTTGCTTTATATTTATATTTATATATAGTTTGCCTTTTTCAAAGTAAAATTGTAATACCAGATCTAGGACAAATGCATTCTCTACATCGAAATTAGTGAAATTTTACTAATGCGATTAGAGAAACGTTATTTACTAAAGCCTAGTAAGAAAATGCTAATTCAGTAGCGGAAAATTACTGATTGCTTTCTGAAAATATATGAATTTATTTAGGCCTTTTTAGAGGGTATGGATAGGTATATCAATTATAAGAAGATTATAGAAATGTGAAATTTGACAAATTGAAAAGATTAAGGACATAATGTGATTGTGTAACATTTTTAACTTTATTGACATAATATGGAGTCCTTACTTTTAAATGGAAAATAAGAATTATTTACACACTTATGTAATCTATTTAAACTTAATTTATTCAGGTGTAAATAAAAGCACATCTGGTACACGTTGGATTGTCCCTTTTATGGTCACCATTTTTGATAACAAAGAAATCGACACGAAAATTGCACTAATTGATCAGTAAATAAAATCACTGAAGAATTAGTCAATATTGTCGCTTATCGACTTTAGTCAAATAATCTTGGAATTTTTTTACTGTTCCATTGATACTGAAATTTTAAACTATTACTATTTATTAGTTAATCACTCAATCATTATATTAGTAAAATTTTTAAAACTGTAGATGTAGCGACTATATGCGTTTGTCAAATCATCTTCTTTAACATATTTGGATTTAATTTTACCCTAGAAACTTAAAAATCTAATTTAAAAAATGTTAATTCCATTGAGAAACACCGGAACGTTTTATAACCTACTAGTATGAATCACTCAGAAAAAATAAATGTTAACTGCTCTTAATAAAGGGGTGAAATGTCAAAATCACTTAACATTTCGTAAATGTCACGATGAAATTAAGGTTAATTTAACGGTTATCATTTAGTAAAATAAACCTCTATTCCTTAGTATTACATACTGTAAGGTATGTGAAATCCACTGAACCGAGATTAAATTAGTGGTGCCGTGGACAGTACCGAAGAATCGGTACATACTACCGATCCGATTGGGTTGCTTAGCTCGCCTCTATTATTCGCTAAAGTGACATGATAATTCGCAATAGCAACATCGAGGAACGATGCAGAATAGCGACTGGATCGGTAAAATCTATACTGATCTGCAGGTCAGCGCCACTTGATAATTGGTACTAGAAACCGTGAATGATAGTCATATTGAGTTGCCTATCATTGTAACGTTTACCAAACTGTCGTGTTGTCCATATACGTACATGGAAGATCAATAGATTCAAATTGGTTTTCAGTAAAATATAAGGTTCTTTTTTCTGCTTTATGTATGAATCGTCAACAAAATTGTTTACTCCGATCACATGAGAAATCTTTTTTTTCATATTTGAAGTACAATACTGCTGTAACTTAAAACGATGCTGCTTATTACAAATGCGGGTTGATTGAACTTTTGATCGCCTCTCAGCTTCTCTGGAAATAAGTATACCTTTGAGAGTTATTTATTTATCCATGGAAAATTCGAATATTTAAAACACTAAAATTTCAAGTATATTAATGGAGAGGTAAATTATCTGAAATATTTTAAATGCTTATGATCTACTGTCGTTGTGATATAAATGTAAAATAAAATCTGATTATGAACCCACCGTACTACTTTTCATTGGTTTTGGAGATTTGGAAAACGCTTCTTTTTGTCATTGTAGGTGTAAATACTAATTTTTAAGAAACTTTCAAATAAAGAAAAATAACTTTCATGACAAAATAATTTAAATCGTTATCATTAATTTTTTACCTATGTTGTATTTTTAAATCACTATTTAGAAAGAAGAGTGGCTACGTGGTATCGTAAGGATATGTAATGCTGGTTTTTATGTATATTTTTTTTATTTCATTATTTCAGAAACTTTATAAAGACACGTAGAATTGTTATTTACGAAAATAATAATTTGTCAAATTTTCGTATTTTGAAATAAAACTTGATGGTGGTTGATTATAAATACGTATTTGCTTTAGACTCATACCTATTATAGATAACACTGTCTAACTTTTTCAGTATGAGTATAAATATACTCTCTAAGTCTAAATTAATAAAACCATAGTAATCTAGTTAGGGAAAAGTAATCCACTGAAACTTAATAGGAAAGGTCTAATTCGATTAGTCCAAATATTTACTAATTAAATGGAAAGGCACTAATGGACCTCTGAAAATGTATGCATTTGTTTAGGTCATAGACATATTAATTTAAAAAGTTTTAGACATGCACGGAGAAAAAGATATCACACAATGATATCGCAAAACCTCTCCCGAGTAAAAATGCTTCGACTTGAGTTCGACTTGGTTATGTCTTGAGTTCGTCTCCAAGATATCGATTTCTGACTGCATCTCAAAACTGAGTCGAGACATAGGCCTTCGTCTTACCGTTGTGGCCACGACAGGTAAAACGGCGTTTACTTGTCCTAAGTCGAGCCTTGTCTTTGCTAAGACGACGTTTACTTGACTCAAGACGAGCCTCGTCTTGGCTGAGATTATCAAATCTTTTTTGGCTCATAAATGAGATTGAAATTGATGAATGAAAAATTTGTAATTATTAAATTAGTTATTTATAATTTAAAAATTCAGAATCGGTGGGTCTGAACGAATATAACCCTTAAAAATTTTCTTCAAACAAATACAAATTGTAACTTTCTAGAAGGATCTCGTAAGCCGTTAGAAATACGTAAAAACAAACAACATTCACTTCACAAATCACAAATTCATTCATTTTCGGTATCATCGTCAAACAAGTATAATACAAATAACAATCCGTAAATAAGTTGATTTAATATATACATTGTATAAAAATATACAAAATTGTTTAACCATTAACAAAGATTACCTTTTATGACTGTTAGAAATAACCTTTTTGTCAAAAGATAGATTTATGTCTTCAAGACTTAAAAACTCATCTCCAAGACATAAATTGAACTCTGGCTCCGTCTCAAAACTGAGACATGCTCAAGTCGAACTTTTCGACTTCAGTATGTCTTGATTGGGGGCAATTCAAGTCGAACTCAAGTCGAAGCATTTTTATTCGGGGCGCTAGCAAAAACTGTATGTACAAAAAAACTTACAACAATTTCTGAACCCATAAAAAATTTTTTAATTTTCAAATAATACAGAAAACAGAAGATCTTAGCCGGTTACAGACAATGTACAAACTTTAGATGCATTTTTTTGAAAACCGGGTTTTCGAAGTGCCAACTTCAAAAGTTCCCCAATGACTCATTTTTCAAATGTCGGGAATTTTTCCATCTCCCTTATGATGAAGCTCGACTTAAATTTTTATTATCTAATTCACATAGCATACGAAATTCTTTTTAAAAATCACTAGAATAAAGTTCTAATCTCGTATATCGACTGTACTTTGACATCCCGATTATGAATATTGGCATTAAAATAACCGCGAATATCACTTTCAATGTCAAAACTATTTTTTAAATGTACGTTTTTAGAAAGAAAAGTGGGTTTTTTCATCTTTCTTTTGTTTATCTGAAAGTTTTCAACATTTACAACAAGAAAGAACCTGCTTGCATAGAGGAAAGGGCTGTATTTCCAATCACACTGAAGTCCAATTTCGATGCAAATCCTCCATCTACTTTTTTTGAAAGTCTGTAGTAACATAAAATGTACTTCCCTAGACTAAAGTCGATTTGAAACCCTTTCATAGGCTGGGAACATGTATACAATTTTAAGATAAACTAATTTTATTAAATAAATGCTCGAAGAAAAGTAATATTTTTGTAAATCGAAAAGTGGATATAATTCTATTATCTAATAGGGAATCTAGATTTTCAGCCAATTTAAAGATTGGGAACATGTTTATTTGTGGATAAATGCAAATTTTTATAACTTTTTAGAAAAAATTATAATGAAGTGCAAACTTGCATAATAATTTGAATCATTGTTTAGAACTAAAATTTATCATTGTCTATATATGGAAACTGTTCTGAAACCAGTTCCTGGGATTGAACTGTATCTAACAATGTCAATAAAGGTGCTATGAAAAATTAAATGTTTACTAACCTCCTTCTATGAGGAAGCAATTAAACAAATTCTTAATCGCAAAATCTTAATTAGGGACAAATTTACAAATTGAATTAGTAATAAAGTGTCTGCATAATATTAGCCTTTCACTAAAAGAATATTAAAAATTCACAAGTTTATTTTATTAGCGTCAGTAAGTGCAAATATTGCCTAATATGCTTCAGTATTTTTGGTTACTAGTCAATTAGTCAACTTTTCCTGACAATTTTTTTTGCATATAAAATGAGGCATTGTTTAAGCATTTTGAAGACTATGATTACTGACAACTGGGTTCAAACAATATTTTAATCCATTAAATTCAAGCTACACTGAAAGAAATGAATTGCTGATACAGTTATATTGCGGGTTAGATCAGCAATCAGTATGGCTGGAATGATTGTACCAGCAAGTCATTTCTTTTAGTGTAATGGGTTCAATAATTCCAAAATGTTGGATAGTCAGTTCAATGTTTTCATCTCTTTGATCCTGTTCAAGTTTTTCTTCTATGTCTGGTGTTTTCGAGGTACAGCATTTGCCTAATTATTGAGGAAGCATTTCGGATTGATTTATCATAGTTTGTTCGCTTACTTGTCAAGCAATATATTGTAAATATATTAAGGGGCGCCCCATTAGGGGGGTACCCCCGTGACGACGCGACGACAGGCATTCCCCCACCACCTATACCCAGGAAATAATTTATGTTATGAATGAATAATAATGACTTTGTTTTGATGAGAGAACCTTATTTACAAACAATGAATAATATCTGCGTATTGTTAATTTATTTTTTTTCAATGGAAGTTCCTGTTCGTTTCTTTCCTGCAGTGAGCATTATTCAAAAATCTTTTTAAGATTGTAAACGTTCCTTAATAATTTAATTACTTCATTTCTTGATTTTATTTTCTTTATTTTTCTTTTTTTATTGATCTGCAAGTACTATCCAAACTTTGGACGGCTATTTATTATTTATTTTTCATTCTATAAGAAAAAAGTGAAACAAAATATCAGATGTAAACATATTCAAATAATGAAAATTTGTAAAACAAATAATTTTTTTCAGTTATTGAATGTAATATTCTTCTTATTCATAAAATCGAAAAGTAAAAAATATTAATGCCAATGGGAAGCACAAGACATTCTCCGATTTTAAAATATTTTGAGATGTTTTCTTTTTGTCCAAAAGAACGCTTCCATAGTATTAGACTTTTTACGTAAAATATTTGTTTGTTTTTTCATTCCAAGCAAATTTTTATGTCGAAAATGAAGTTTGGACCCACAGTCCAATATAAGAGATATATTATTATAATTAAAATGTGTAAAGAAGCGTACAGCGAGGATTCCAATGATGTACACAGTATTTTATTCATAATTTTAGTCATCATATTGCATCGTTCCCAAATCTCTTAATCTCTTCCCTTTCGATCTTGAGAGTTGCAACAGAAAAGTTTTGATTTTTACAGTTTTAAAATATCAAATGTAATTATTGGATGTTTCTGTGCTTTAAAATGCTTATAAGGAGTTTGAAGAAAAAAAATTTTATATGGTGTTAACAAAAATTCGGGTAATTCGTTGAATTTTTCAAATGTTGGAAAATCATTTCAACCCTGAACTTTATTCACTCAGCCATGAGTGAATAAAGAATAAAAGAATAAAATTTTAGGTCTCAAAATTAGGGGATTTTTAATGATTTTTTTAATGTTTAGGGGATGATTTTGGGGGTGATCCAGGAGTTCTATGTGGATGAAACTGTTTTTGAATTGAATAAACATTAAATAAAACTATTTAAAGCAATAAAATTTTAGGCCTGGAAGTTAGGGTAATTTTAATGATTTTTTAGTGCTTAAGGGATGATTTTGGGGGTGATCCTAGAGTGCCCGGGGGATGAAACTGTTTTTGACTTCAATAAACATTGAATGAAACTATTTAAAGCAATACAATTTTAGGTCTGGAAGTTAGGGGAATTTTAATCATTGTTTGGTGCTTAAGGGATGATTGGGGGGGGGGTGATCCTAGGGTTCTAGGGGGATGAAACTGTTTTAGGTTTTTTTTGGACATTAAATGGAACCATTTAAAAGAATAAAATTTCAGGTCTCAAAATTAGGGGATTTTTAATGATTTTTTTAATTCTTGGGGGATGATTTTGGGGGTGATCCAAGAGTTCTAGGGGGATGAAACTGTTTTTGACTCCAATAAACATTAAACGGAACCATTTGAAACAATAAAATTTTAGTTCTGGAAGTTAGGAGAATTTTAATGATTTTTTAGTGCTTAGGGGTTGATTTTGGGGGTGATCCTAGAGTGCTAGGGGGGCGAAACTGTTTTGGGCTTTTTTGTTCATTAAATGGAACCATTTTTAAGAATAAAATTTTAGGTCTCAAAATTAGGGTATTTTTAATGATTTTTTTAATGCTTGGGGGATGATTTTGGAGGCGATCCTAGAGTGCTAGGGAGATGAAACTGTTTTGGGATTTTTTAGACATTAAATGGAACCATTTGAAGAATAAAATTATAGGTCTCAAAGTTGGGGGATTTTTAATGATTTTTTTCATGTTTGGGGGATGATTTTAGGAGTGAGCCTGGAGTGCTAGGGGGATAAAACTATAAAGGGCTTCTTTTGACATCAAATAGAACTACTTAAAACGATAAAATTTTAGGTCTCGAGCTTTTTATAAAAAAAATATATTTTTATTGTCGTAAACGTTGCGAACTTCAGTTTCATCAGTTACAGCAAAGAAAATAAATTTGAAACCGAAAATAGACTAGCTAAAATTTTAATTAAAAACTTAATTTTCAACCAAAAAACGATTTTTAATAAAATAGTTCAAATTTAACAAAAAATTTAAACAAATTTAAATTTTAACCGAAAACATTAGCATTTTTAACCAAATATTTGAATTTTCAACTAAAAGGACAATATTTTTTATCCAAAATGACGAATGTGCAATAAAACAGTAAACGTTTTGACTAAGGAATATCACTTTTCAACCAAATAGTTGAATTTTCAAATAAAAATTATTTTGTAGCACAATATGCAGTTAAAAAATTAAGCTTTCAGTTGAAAACATCGATTTTCCATCAAGAAAATGACATTTGTATTAAAATGGTTAAATTTTCTAACGAAGAGATGGATTTTCAAAACTAAAATTTTTAATCTTTACGAACAAAAAATTCATTTGTAACAAAAGATATCAACTTTAAACCGATTTGTTAAATTTTTAATTAAACAATATGAATTCTCAACAAAAAATGTAATAGGGGATATTTTAACAAAAAAATATTATGATTTTAAATCAAAAACAGTCGAATTCAAACAAAAGAAATAAATTTTTACCAAAATAGTTTAATGATAAACACGAAAATAAGAATTATCAAACAGATGTTAATTTTCAACAAAATAGTTGAATTTCCAGCGAAATTATAGAGTTTTCAACCCAAAAAGACGAATTTTAAACAAAACAGTTTAATTTTCAAACCAAAAAGAGGAGTTTTCTACAAAACAGTTGAATTTTTAAGAACAGTTTTACACTTTCAACCTATGAGATGAAACTTAAACTAATAAAATGAATTTTTGACAAAGTAGTTCAGCTTTCAACTATAAGTATATATAAATATATGATATTTCAACTAAATAGTTAGATTTTCAACTTAATTTCAACTAAAAACAGAATAGCTATTTAATTTTCATTTGAAAAATGAATTCTTAGCCAAACAAGAACAAAAAAACGAATTTTCCACCAAAGAGTTCAATCTTCAACCAGTAAAATTATTTTTCAACAAGGTAGGTCTATTTTCAACCAAGAAGACGAATTTATTAATTTAATAAACCCACATTCAACGTCACATGTTTGGTAAAAATATTGTCCGCCGCCCTATGTAATCAACATTTTTTAATGTTCTTTGGCTAAGGTAAGTATATATAGTATTGTGCTAAATTTTTAAGATATTTTTAGAATTTTTCTCCCAAATTCTACCCTAGGGTCAAATTTGATACAAAAAAGTCGTAAATTTCAAATGATTGTAATCACAACATGAATTTAAAAAATTCGAAACAATAATATTTTTATAAATACATATTACTGAAATTTATTAAAATATGCTAAATAATCGGGTTTAAGAAAATATTTGCAGTATTTACACATTTTTTAAATATAATGACTTTCTTGAACCAAATTTAAGGCTAGTGCAGATCCAAAGAAAAAACTCTAAAAATATAATAATTTTGCCTTTGCCTTGGGTTTGTTAGACGTGGCATTTCATTATGTTTCTCGGTCTATTGAGGAATAAAAAGTTAATTTTAATACTATAAAAATTAAGTCATTTTAGCAACAATCCTGAAAACGGGATGACCGAAAAATCCTATAAAATAAAAAAACTAATTTGGGAAATTCCCAAACAATAAAATTCCCGAAACTATAAAATTGCCTAAATACAAAAATAACGAATTGGAAAATTCCGAGGAGTCGACCACTCCGATATTCCTCGTACACTCACTAAATATTCCCATATATTCTTTCAATATTCCCATATATTCTTTATATTCCCAAATATTCTTGATATTCTGTACATTCTCAAATATTTCCTCATATTCCAACATAGTATTCCCTTATATTCCGAATTATTCTTAAAGATAATGGCTATTTACTTCAAGAAAATTATCTGACGACCAACCCGTGTAGAAATTCAAATGGGGAACTAGTCTGGTTCCCGACCATTCAACCCCTCTTAAAGTCGGGGGCTAGTCGGGTCATCTGACTAGCCCCCGACCAGTAGCGTCACGGTAGATTAGTCGGAGGCTAGTCAGGTGCCCCGACTTATCCTAGTCGAGGCCTGATCGGGTACTAGTACTAGGGAAACATTCCCTAAAAGTTTGTCAAAATTCTTATTATTTACGGAAATCTCCATAAACTTTTTTTTTAATATTATAAGTGCTCAAATTTACTCAAGATTTAATAGGGAAAATATCCTACGCCTAAAAATGCATTAATTTATGTAACTAAAATTCCCCAAAATTTGTGGAATATTAAAAAAAAAAAATTCAGCTGGAACGTATCAATGGAAGCTTCGCTCTGAAGGAACCGCCATGTTGGTCACTGTAGACTCTGCTCCAGGTAATTATGCTTCGTTACGTGTGGACTGCTGTCTTAAACAGTCGACGCGTCATTTCTGTTGCGCGAGAGGCAGCACGTCGCGCCCTTGCGGATTTTCTTTAAAACTACCAGTCCAGAACCGCAAGACTCAAATGAAGGTGGTAGCGAAATCTGAACTGTACCGTGCTTACTAATTTACTACTGGTATACTGCTCTTTACTGATTAATCAAAAAATTTTTATCTTTTCAATTTCAACTACCTGAAGGATTAGACTGGATTTACATATGGCAAACCTTTCAGATCAATTTAAAAATAAGCATCTGTACAAATTTAGAGTCTCATGACTATCGGCGGACTTTTCCCCTACATCTATATGTATCTTTTGCAATATGGATTTTCTTGAAATTCCATACAAAGGTATTTATGAATGTTTCTGGAAATTCGCAATTTTCTAAAAAGTACTACAAAAAAATAAGATTACGTCTTTTTGAAGATTTTGATCTTTGTTTTTATAAAAAGTTGATTTTCGTACAAAATGATTAACTTAATAATTATTTATTAAGTATATCTGAGATGAATTTAACATTAATAAATCTTTTCTCCAAAAAACGGCGTAAGATTATTGTTAAAAATATTCTTAGTCTTTTAGAATAAAAAAAATCATTAGTGAACAAAAAGGCCCGACTAGCCCTTGACCAACCACCGACCAAGCCCCGACTGAAATTTTGACAACAAAAAGCCCAACTAGTCCCTGATTAGTCCCCGACTGGGTACTTTGTCCAAATTAATAACCCGACTAGCCCCCGATTAGTGCCCGACTTGTAATAGGGCCAAATGGGATTATTTCCACACGGGAACACTTACATGTGCATTGAAATAAATTGTCATGCACTCATTCAAGTCATTAATGCACTCCGCGCCACAGAAGAGGATTTTCTCTTTCTGCCTTGGTTGTACAGCAGCCAAAGTTGTGAACAATTCTTTCGCTATGGAAGATCCATGACTTCCACCTTGTCAACTGTTGTCTATTTCACAATGTTATAACTCTTGCACCGTATACGTCAAATTGAGTTTCAAGCTGAAACGGAAGTTGCTCTTGTTAGGAAATATTCCTTTCCGTCTAGTCATCGCTCATCGAAGGCTAAATCTGAAGAATCTAAAATGTTTCTTTTACGAAACAGTGAAGATGTTGAAACAGTGATTTCTGAAGCTAAGTCCTTTGCCCTTTTTCGTTCTAAAAGTGTCGGAATGACATTTCCAGAGATTCCTGAACCTAAATTCTACCTCGAATCTTTTTTATTTGAGCCTGATGTGGACAAAGAGGAAGGATGCTTACCAGTATTAACAGACATTAGTAATGACGAACAATTTGAAGAACAGGCAGATAGCAATGTAACGGAAATTGAGTGTCAAGATATGTGTGAAGATCTATGCATAGCATCTAGTGGTGCTCTAGGAGTTAAAACTTTTGAGAAAGTTGATTTTTCTCCCGATAGTATACACGGTGGTTTTTTTTAACTTGAAACTTTCAAATATCTCGAAACATAGGCACTCTATGAAAAAATGTTTTGAATGAAAAGTTTCAAGTTAAAAAAATCACTCTGTATACCTGAAAGTCTTGGATGGTCTTCAGGTCCTAGTTATTATAAAGAAAACTACATTATGTTATCTCTTCAATAAATATGGCACAAAACTGAGCAGTGAACGATTACAACGAGTATAAAGGCTCCTATCGTCCAAGGATCCTTTAATACTCTATATCTGAAAACAGAGTCAATAACGAGGGAAGAAACCGTGTACGATGATGACTGGTGATTTTTTTTCAACAAGCGATAAAAGATCATTTTTAATTGGAAGAGTTTAAGCTTTTGGATATATGAGTGGAAGCACATCCAAGGAATTGCAATATTCCAAATGTTCAGCACCTGTCCAAGGACATGAAGGAGGAAAAGGTGTAGGTTGCCTATTCTCTTGGTATTCATTTCAAGCTGGAAATAATGCATCACTGCAGCCTGATTTTACATTTTTGTCTGGCTACCATAACATACCGTACTATGTATGTACTATTCCTCGTCCTCGAGTACTAAATGGTTCTCTTGCTGTTAATGAAGGACTTTTCTTAAAGATTTTCTTATTGTTTAAGGCTTTTAAGAAGAAGCGATAAGTTGTGGCTGAAATTTTACCGCGATTTCGCTGGAAGCGAGTGCAATTTTTCAGATGAGCACCCGCTCCCGGCGAAATCCTGCGGTTGTCCTTATGACAAAT
>NC_046661.1:124278519-124294996 GCF_010883055.1 Belonocnema kinseyi
TACAGGTCAGTATAGCAATGAGCGTGAAAACTCAACCTGCTTTAATTTCTTTAAATCTCGTCAAATATTCTCAATTAAATTAACAACCTACAATTCGTCGACTCAATTGTTATTTATAATGAAAGTGCAATGTACGTGTAAATTTTGTTTCCTAATTTTGCTGTAATTGGTCAAAATTCAAGTCGAACACAGTTAGTTGTAGGTTAAGTCTGTTATTTACTTGCTTTATTGAAATTTACACTTGAAATCCCATTTTATTTCATTTTTGGTTAACAGGAAAATGGTATTATGTTTTATTATTTATAATTGAAAATTACAGCTAAACTTATTTTAAATTTGTGAAAAATGAAATTATATGATGTTTTTTGTAAGTGATTAACATGAATGTATATGAAATTTAATATAAGCGCTCTTAATGGCGATTTCATATGCTTGATGTATTAATTTTCATACACATGGCTATATTAAATTTAATATTATTTTTGACTCTGTGTGCGTGTGCGTGCGTGTGTGTAATTTAATATTCATAATTTAAATATATTCTGAAATATAGTCTCATATTCCTAAACATTCCCTCATATTCCTACATATTCCTAAATATTTCCTCATATTCTTACATATTCCTATATATTCCTACATGTTCCTACATATTCGCTCATATTCTTACATATTCCCATATTCTTTATATTCCCAAATATTCCGATATATTCTCAATATTCCCGAATATTCTTTAGGGAATCTATTCCTCATACACGAAAAATCACAGTGGTCGACCCCTCGGAAAATTCCCGACAGAAAATATCCGAACCATAAAATATCAAAACTAGAAAATGCCCGAAATATTTATTTATCAAAAATAAAATAATCAAGTATTTTTATCGAAGAAATTTTTTAATGTTTAAAATTTATTCAAATTATTATTTGAATTTAAAAGAACAATAGGCGAACAAAATATATTTCTAAACGAAAATTTTTTTAATGGAGATAGTATTTAAGAAAAATGAAAAATAACTTCAAACTGAATCCTGCAAAGTTGCTTTGGAAAATGTTATTAAGTTAGTAGAAAATTTATGAAGAAGTTTATTTTTCTCCTTCGAGGAGCACGCACTTTTGAATTTATTTTTGATTATTTTATTTTTAATAAACAAATAAAATTTATTGTAAAGGAACAATGTTTTTAGTTTTAATTCGGTAATTTTATAATTCGGCAATTTTATGTCACGAATTTTATGAATCGTAAATTTCCCAATTTGCGAATTTTTTTCGGGATTTTTCAGTCTTCTCCGAAAAAACTGGCGTTTTTGTTATTTAAAACCTATTACTCGGGCTTCATCTTTTCAAGTTTTTCAGCTCACTCTTTTGAATAAGTACAAATTTATAATTAGTCGCATTCAAACGCATTTCCAAAACTATAAAATATTTAATTTTTAATTCTTGAAATTTGATAGTTTTGCTAATTAAAAATATTGAAACTTCGATTAGAATGTTTTAATAATTTTGTACGATTAAGAAAATATATTAAAAAATCGACTAGAAACTAAAATTGTTTTTTGCTCGGGCGCATTTACGACACATTTTTTTACAAAAAGTAACAATTTTTATATTTTTGTACTTTATTGCAATGCTTACTGTATATTTAATTGTTTTTTGAATTGTAGAAAACATATCCTCGAGACTGATTTCATTTGAAAGTGTGCAAATGAATGCTTTAAATTGCGTTGTCCATACATAACGCAATGTTTTTTATTAGAAAATATTTATGTACTTGTAGTTACGAACGTTCATATGGACGAAATTAAAGATTTTTTTTCCCGAATTTTTTTTTGCCTAAATCATTTAGGATGACAAAAAATGATATTCCATCGGAAGAAGTTTTCGAAATTTTTATTTTTTGAGGGGTTGAATACCCTTACAAATCACCCATTATTCAAACATGCCAAACACAATTTTGATTGTCGATATTTGAAAATATTAAAACGTCAAAAATTTTCTTTTTTTACCTCACTAATTATAGAGGGAGTGAGAAAGTTCGGCAAGACCCCTAAAAACCACCCTTAATATACCCACACCTAAAATGTTAAAAATGACAATTTTGATTGTCGATATTTGAAAATATAAAAACGTGAAAAATTATCTTTTTTTATCATCATTGACGAGACAAAAAAAGAGAATTTTTGACGTTTTTATATTTTCAAATATCGACAATCAAAATTGTCATTCTTAAAATTTTAGGCGCGTATATATTAAAGGTGGTTTTTAGGGATCTTGCCGAACATTCTCACCCACTTTATAATATCGACAATCAAACTTGTCATCTTCAACATTTTAGGTGGGGATATATTAAGGGTGATTTTTAGGAGTCTTGCCGAACTTTCTTACCCACTCTATAATTAGTGAGATAGAAAAAGAAAATTTTTTATGTTTTTATATTTTCAAATATCGACAATCAAACCTGTCATTTTTAATCTTTTAGGTGTGGGTATAGTAGGGGTGGTTTTTAGGGGTCTTGCCGAACATTCTCACTCCCCCTATAATTGGCGAGACAAAAAAAGATAATTTTTGACGTTTTTATATTTTCAAATATCGACAATCAAAATTGTTATTTTTAACATTTTAGGCCCGGATATATTAAGGGTGGTTTTTAAGTGTCTTGCCGAACTTTCTTACTCCCTCTATAATTAGCGAGACAAAAAAAGAGAATTTTTGACGTTTTTATATTTCCAAATATCGACAATCAAAATTGTTATTTTTAACATTTTAGGCGCGGATATATTAAGGGTGGTTTTGAGGGGTCTTGCTGAACTTTCTCACTCCCTCTATAATTAGTGAGATACAAAAAGAGAATTTTTGACGTTTTTATATCTTCAAATATCGACAATCAAAATTGTCATTTTTAATATTTTTGGTGCAGATATGTTAAGGGTGGTTTTTAGGGGTCTTTCCGAACTTTCTCAACCACTCTATAATTATTGAATTAAAAAAAGAGAATTTTTGACGTCTTTATATTTTCAAATATCGACAATCAAACTTGGATTAGGCAGGTCTAAATAATGGGTGATGTGTAAGGGTAGGTAACCCCTTAAAAAATTTTTTATTCGACAATTCTTTCCGACAGAATATTTTTTTGCCGTTCTAATTGATTTAGGCAAAAAAAAATTAAAAAATAATTTTTTTTATTTTCGTTCAAATGAACGTTCGTAACTTCAAGTACATAAAATATTTAGATCCCCGTCCCCTCCGTCAGACCAAGTCACACAATGCGCATCCCCTCCCTTTCAAATAACATCACGTGATAATTGGAACCCATCTCTGTTTTTCATTTTATCTTGAAATATTGCTCTTGTTTTAATAAATCATCACGAAAAAAATGCGCAAGGCATTAAACGTTAGTTAGGCATATTTGTGGGGATAATTTTTATCATCTAGACTCCAGAGTAAATATTTTTAATACCATAATTTCAAATGTGATGTCACGTTCGATAGAATCCTGATAAAACATCGTCACATCATTTATGGGCCTCGCCAAAGTATCTTTTTACAAACATTAAATTTTTAAACTTGAAAATACAACCTACTTAATTCAATCATTTAAAATTTGAGATATCTCAGTTACAGAGCGATCACCAACTAAATTTGTTTTGATTTTTTTCAACGCTTCTATTAAGAATTTTTCAACTTTGAACACTTCACATTGAATGCCTTACAATTTTGAAGAAACTAGAAATTATGTTAAACCCTGAACTATTTAAAAGATTTTTTCCTTAAAATTGTATTTACTTTGACACATATATGCATGATGCATTTAAACCCATAACATTTTCCGATTCTAGAGAATGCGAACTTGAAACGTATTCGAGTTTTTTATTATTATTAAATTGTTCATTCTTTAAAAGACATTTTATATTTAAAATCGTAAATTTTTATGGGATATAATTTGTATTATTTATTAAACAATTTTTAAATTTGGCAATTGCATACTTCTTACTAAAAATGATTTAGGATTGAAAAATTCTTTGACTTTGAAAGCTTCAAATTAAGAAATGTATTTTGTTGATGATTTAATGTCTTGAAATTAAATTGTTTAATTAAACTATTTGGGCGAAAAAGTCTATTTAATAGTGATTCGATATAAAATCAATGTTTTAAAGAAAATTGAATAGAGAGGTTACTATAATAGAGAAGACCTATAATTATTATTTTAATAATCTGCAAAATGTCAGAATTGAATGTTTTACTTTTTCTTGAAATTCTGAAAAAAATCAGAGGTTATTTTTTCAATAAAAAAAAGTATTTGTTGAAAAATGAGCAATTTTAAATTTAAAATGAAAAAACAAGAAATAAAATATATGCAAGTGTGCATGCCAAAAAGTTGACCATTTTAATTTTTATATAGTTGTACAAAAATAGAAATGGAAAATTGCTTAATATATAAAACAAAATGTAGGTACTATTACTATTTAGTTTTTTTTTTCACTGGAAATTAACAATTTTAAACAAACGCCATTGTCAAGATTCACAATTTTCAATCATTTTAGGTTGTGTTAACATGTTATACTGAAAATGTGTATTTTGAATGAAAAATTATTATATTTAAGAGAGAGAATTTTTTAAATAATTATATACATTTTTCGGATTGTTAGCGTTTTTTACCGGAAGTTGCAATCAAATAAAATTATTACACTTTAGAAGTTCATAATTTTTTAAAGATTTTAGATTACGTTAGCCTTTACACCAAAATTTGGTACTTGTAAGCCAAAAACATTTAATTTGGAACAAGATTTTCAATTTCTGAACAGATGCATGTTATATTCACATTTTCTAGAGAAAATATGTTTTTGTTTTGTTTGAAAATTCAAATATTTGGCTTCAAGTTAAACTAATGTTTAAGAGGTTTGCATTATCATCGGGGATGGTAATGAGCGATTAGATAAGGATACTAATCACATAACGTGAAAATAGAAATCTACACTATTGATGTAAGATAACCCTCAAATTCAGAATTGTTCGTTTTTAAGCAGAGTGAAAGAGGGCGATCTTGTTAATTTTTCGCTGATAAAATTCAGTTGAATTGTGGTAAAATTTCTTCTTTTTTGTTTAAATATTCATGATTTTACTTGGAAAATCATCTCTCTTATAGAAAATTTATCTATTTTGTTAAAGTTTCTCATTTTGTATTGAAAATCAATTTTTTTTCCTGAAAATTTATCTATTTAGTTACAAATTTGTCCATTTGGTTGAAAATTCGTTTTATTTTTGATTGAAAATAATTTTTTCAAACTAAATATTTAACTATTTCATGTTTACGAAAACGTTACGCATTTTTTTATTTAACTATGTACTCTTATAAAAATTCATGAATTTTGTTGAAAATTCATTTTTTGTATTGAAGATTCATAATTTTAGTTGAGAATTTATCTCTTTGTTTGGAAATTGAAATATTTGGTTAAAAATTCATCTATTTATAAATTTAATTTTTTTTAACTGCAAAATTGAACTATTTTATTTTGGGCTCAATATTGATTTTCATTCATTACAATTTCAACTTTCATCAATCAAATAAATAAAAATTATATAAATAAAAACTATTGGTGTCGGGAAACCGCGTTTATGATGAGATGATGTTGTCGGTTCTTTTTCCTGTTTAAAATAAACAGTCTGAAAACTTCAGACTTATGTGAAATGTAAAGTTATCTATAAATAATATATTCAATAATAATAATAATAATAATAATAACCAATGGAAGAAAGGTTCCCACTACTTACATATAAAAATTTAATGTACAGATTTTTTCATTCTCATAAAACATTAAAAAATTATTAAATATATTAAAATTCCTGGGGAAATTTAAACTGATTTTTTATTTTAAAAAATTAATTTCAAGAGAAAATTTACAACAAAATCAAAATTTTTAAAATAATTTCCAGAAATTTTGAAAAAGAATGTAGAGGATTTCAAATTCAAAATTTTCAATTAGCAAGATTACAAAGTTAAATCAAACATTCGATTTATATAAGTTACACTTAGAAGTTTCAAAAAGATTCAAAATTAATTAGAAAGTTAAAAACATTTCAAAAAAGTTAGAAAAAAGTACATTTTTGAATATTTGGAAATACAAATTTTGACGCTTCTTAAAGATGCTGAAAGGTTTCACGATAATATAAAAATGTATGAAAATTCGTGGGAAAATTTAACCTGCCTTTTATTTTGAAATCTTAAATTTAAGAGAATATTTAAAAAGACTTCAAAAAATTTCCAAAAGTAAAACTGTAATTTATTCAAATCGAAGAAATTAGAGTTTTTGACATTAAATTAGGCAGTTTTTAAGAGTCGGATACTGGAATCGTTTATATGTTTAGGGTTTAAATTTTAAATTGTTCAATCTTCAAAGGATAAATTTGGAAAAATTTTAATTTTAGCTTATAATTTATTACAACTTAACGTTTTTAAATGCTTACTTCGTGCATCTCAGAAAGTAACTTTTACCCCTTTTTTAAGAATGTTGTCCATTTGATGTATTATTCCCTTTCCTTTATCATTTTCCACACTTTTTGAAAGTATAAAAAATAAAGTAATTTCAATTCTTATTTTAAAAACTTAAAAATGAACATTTTTAATTTATCAATAAAAAATATATGAAATAGTCGCATTAGAAAACAAAAATGCAGAACTAATAAGCAGGAAATTATACAATTAAGGATTAAGTACTAACAAAATACTTCGCTCTGAATCAAATTATAATCACTATAAGTTTAAAATTTTAAAGTTTAAAAACTAAATAATGTTGAATTTAAATTGTAACTTTAAAATTAAATAGGTTTTAATTGAATCTTTAGAAATAGGAGAATTCAAAATAACAGCTGCTTGAAATTAAACATTTTTTTCTTTCAATTTTCAATCCTAAAAGATCTGGATTCTAACTTCTAACATTTTAATTGAGATTAGAGATATTTTTAAACTATTTATATATGACTAATTGCATAATAAAATGGTTTGAAAGTGTCCCAATTTAAAAACTAAAGCGCTGATGACTAAACAATGTCAAATTTAAAGTTTTAAATCGAATATTTGAAAATTTCGAGTAAACGAAAAAAATAATTTTGAATGGAGGCTACGAAAATTTAATATTTTACAATTTGGGAGTAATTAATTCATATTTAATAATAAAATAGGCTTAAAATCAAAATTAAGTTAAAATTGATGTAATTAAAAAAACAACTTTGAGAACTTGAAGCTTCTGAATTTGCAATGATAAATTATCAAGTTTAATAAAAAGAATTATAAAAGCCTTTTCAAATCAGAATTATTTAAAAATCTTGTTCGTCAAAATTAAATTAAAACCTGAATTTAAATTTTTTAAATATACAGCGACTAAATTTTAAAGGCTTTAAATCTTAACGATATTCAATCTTTAAAGAATCATGAGAAATTAATTCCTCAATTCGTATGAAAGAAAATCTGCCTCGTATCAAAATCTAATTCCTAAGAAATTTGTGGATCGTTCTTGAGGGAACAACTTTTGACAATCAATTTTTTTCGTACGTTCTTTGGTTTTTTCATAAATTTAAGTTCCTTTTTGTAAATTTTGCTTTTGACGATAGGAACCAAAACTACGCATCCTATAAAAAATGATTAGAAAAAATTATGTTTTTAGGGTCAAAATTTGAATTTTCGATTTTTCTAGAAAGTTACAAAATTTGTTATGATAAGCTTGTAGGGTTTTCAAAAAGAAATGTTTTTCGTAGACTAACATTTTATCATATCGTGCATTGTTTCACTAAACAAATTTCATTTTCATTTTCTTTTTTTTAATTTTGAAAATTCTATAGCTCTGCTATAGTTTTCAAAATGCCCTAAAATGCCAAAACAATAAAAAAATAAAAAATCCGGCAGCTTTTAAGCGCGAGAACTGAAAAATTCACTTACCTTTATAGAAAAAATATTAGAACTGCACAAGAATAATAAGCACCAATGTTTAATATTAAGCCACTTTTAAATACCTCACAATAAATAAAAATACCTACTTTAATGTATTCATTAAAATGCAAAAAAGTTCGAGATTTTCAATCCAGTTTTAAACGTCAAACAAAACCAAAATAAAGATTTCAGTGAAAACTTATAGTTAAAAAAAAATAACGAAAAAAGTATTAAGTAGTAAAAACTGTACAATAAATAAGCCGAATAACATATTCTTATTGAATAAAATCCTACCTTTGCCGCAGGGTTGACGATTTTAGAGATGGTGTTGAAAATAGAGTTGTCAATTTGCCTATCATTTTGCTCCGGAGTGCGTTCACATTTTCTCACTTCCTCATGAATTTCCACTTCATTTTGTCCATTTTCACCCACATTATTCACTTCAGTCTCAAAACACGGTTCCGTTTCACTACCAACACCCGAATCTGCGGCACTCTCCATTTAAATACCTAACCTCACTTTCAAATCAAGAAGATTTTCACAAACAAAGCTCTCGATTCCACATCAAATTATGCATACAAAAATTTTTCATGCCTTAAAAATGAATAAGTTGTTTATCACCAATTTTTTCACACAAAAACAACTTTGTGCGACATTTTGGACGGATTTTTAGCAGTTCTTAAAACGACAACAAGTCTTTTGGAGCGGGAGAATCACACCTGTATCAACTGTCACAGACAAACCGGAAGTTCCATTGACGCCCTGTTTGGTATTGGTATGCAAGACCGCGACTATTTAAAAGTTTTCAAAAGGATTGAAAACTGAAATATAATGCTTTCTTAAATTTATGGCATGGAAAGAATTAGAATTACATACATTTATTAATATGAGAGCAGCTATGAACTTTAGATCCTTTATAATGTTATAAAACATGAAATGTAAATGTAAGGAAAAAATAAATACGCTTTTTTCGACAAAAAATATATTTAAAGATTTTGGAAGCCCCATAAAGTTTAACACGTATTTCACATACGAAAAAAATACGATTTTGTACATTTTTTCAGAATCGTCAATATTTTAGGTGAACCGAGTTGAAACTCAACATTTATTTTCATAATTAGACATAAAAGGATAAAATGTTACTTTTAAAATATCTCACCCATAAGTCTGTTTTACAGAGACATCAAAACAGCCCATAAGTGAAAAAATGAGTTTTTGGCGCTAATTTTGATTTTTTGCGGTTTTTTTCTTAAAGACAAATTTTTTTTATATACATAAAATACTCCTTTGTACTGATTATTATATTTTTGCATTAATTGTTTAAACTATTTATTATTTATAATAATATTCTTTTAGAATAAAGCCTAAAAGTTGCAGTTTAATTTAAATTTTTTAAACTTTGCTCAATATTAGGTGAATCGAGTTGAAACGCAACAGTTCTATTCCCAATTTCTCTTCCTCTTTTTTGCCCTAATTATGAATTTTTGCGGCTTTTAAAAAATAATTTGATTCTAAAATATTAACTACTTCTTTGTACTTATAGTTTAAACAGTTTATTATTATTTTTATTTATTTTCTCTTAGAATAGAGTTAGAAAGGCGTGGTTTTTTCCGAATTTTTTAATTTCTAGATAGAGCGAAGCAACAATCAATTAGATTTAACAAAAATAACTGTTTAAGCCATTATTTATTAGTTATAACAATATTCTCCTAGAATATTGCCCAATTTTTGCCCACTTATAAATTAGAATGATGTAATTATTACTCAAAGTTTAAAAAATTATTGTTTAAAAAAATTCTTATCAATGATATTCTTTTTGAATAATGCTAGATCGGTCTCGTCTTTTTTCTTAAATTTTCAACTGCTTGTTAACTTTTTCCTAGTAATGTAATGACTTCAAGTTAACAAATACAATTGTTTAAACAACCTTTTATTGTTTGTAAATATCTTCTCTTAGATAGTTGCTAGAAAGTTGAAGTTTTTTCGGAAATTTTCAACATTGTTTTGGCTTTTTAGTTATGAATAAATAATAAGTAGGCATTAGAGAAAATCATTCTGTAAAAAATGTTATTGTTGTAAAAAATGTATATTTTACTGAAATAAAATAAATATTTTGAAATAATCTTCAAACTTTATATATGGATTATAATAAATAAAAATATCCCTTCAAGTTATTATTGATCAACAATGATACATTTTTTTAATAATTATTTCGTTTAACTTGCATTACTTGTTATATCGCTTACTAAAAAGTTGACAGAAAATTTTAAATGAAAGAAAACCCATAAGTATCTAGCATTACTATGGGAGGAGATAGTTATAAACAATAATTACTTATTTAAAACATTATTTTTGTTAAATTGCATTAATTATTATCTCGCTATAAGTAAAAATTTGACTGAAAAGTAAAAATTTTAGAAAAAACTGCAAATTTCTAGCATTATTCTAAGAGAATATTCTTATAAAAATTAAATGGCTTAAATAATTATGTTTGTTAAATTGAATTTATTATTACCTCACTCTAAGTGAATAGTGAACAAAAAGCTGAATATTTCAGAAAAAATGGCAATTTTTTAGCATTTCTTAAAGAGAATATTATTAAAATAATTATTATGATTTCTTCGTGGTTTTTAAAAAACAATTTAATACATAAAGTATTACTATCTATTGATAATTAAATGTTTAAACAAATTGTTAAAGCAATTTATTATTGTTTTTAGCCATTTTCTCTTGGAATAGACATAGAAAGTCGCGGTTTTTTCCAATTATTCAACTTGTTTTCAACGTTTCAGTGAGAATGAATCAATAAACAACTAAATTTAATAGAAATAATTGTTTAAACCATTTATTATTATTTATAACAATATCCTCTTAGAATAATGATAAAAAGTTGCGGTTTTTTCTAAAACTTTCCACTTTTTGTCAAGTTATCAATTTAAAAAAATATGTTTGAAACTCATTTACAGACCTATACTTCCCTACTTTCCCCTAATTTTTTCTATTCTTTTTTTTTATCTCTACTGTAAGGTAGCATTTTTGTTGTTATTAGTATTTTTAAAATATCGGTAAAAAGAATAAAACTAATATACATGGAAAGATTAAAATGCTATTTAAAAAATGATTCTTGTTGATATGAACGTTTTATTTGTTCATAACTAAAAAGTTCAATAAAAAATAAAGATTTTAGAAAAACTCACATATTTCTGGTATTACTTTAAGAGAAGATAGTTATAAACAATAATCAACCATTGAAATAATCATTTTTCTTAACTTACGTTTATTATTACCTTTCTAATTGAAAAGGGGACAAAAAGATGAAAATTTTAGAAAAAAAAAACGGTAACTATCTAGACTTATTAAATTAGAAAGAATTCAAAAATAATAATTTTTTGAAAAATTATTTTTATGAAATTGCAATAATTATTTTACTATAAGTAAAAAGTGGACAAAAGTTGAATATTTCATAATATAGCTAAAAATAATCATGAATTGTTTAAACAATTATGTTTGTTAACTTTAATTCATCATTACGTCACTCTAATTGATATGTGGGCAAAAAGTGGAAAATTTGAATAAAAACACCCGCACTTTCTATCATTATTCTAAAAGAAGATTGTTATCAAATATAATAAATTATTTAAATAAGTATTTATGTTAAATTTAAATGTTCCTTGCTTCAATTTAACTGAAAAGTAGAAAAAAATTGCAAAATTCGGACTCACGTATTTATTAATGGAAAATATGTGTTCTTCATGGGACTTGCAAAACCTATAACTATCATTTTTTTAAACACCCTTTTTTTTATTTGAACAAATTTAGAGGCGATATACATAAAAATTCAAAAAGGAATATGGACCACCCTATTAAGCATAATTTTATTTTAAAAAAAGAAACAGAAGAATCATTCAAATTTTATGATACAAAATAATAATAGTTATTATTTTTAAATTAAGTAATATATTGTTTAAATACTGCATACAATTATAAAATTGAAGTATATTTTTAAAAATTCAAAAACTTTATTTTAGAAAAAAAAATTAGGAAAAAAGTATGAAAACTCATATTAAAACTATGTAACCTTAATACGTCACGTCCGGAAATAAACGTGACAACCAATCCTGGCTTGATTGTTGGGAACGCTGATTGGCTGGGCACTACTCTCGGCGTTTCCGCTAATCAAAATGTCTCAATCCCCCGCGAAAATTTCAAAACGGATACATTTTACAGATAAAAAAAATAACATTAGGAAATTCTTTCCTCTAGTAACTCTATATTCAGTTTTTAGTGGTCTTATAATATCACCAGGAGAAATAAATATTTAAAAACCTGCAACTAATTGATTTCCTGGTTATCTCAAGTTTTCGGGTCAGTTTGAACCCCAAGGGGAATAAAACATATATTTAAGAAACTACAATGTTTATTAAAAACGTTAACGAAACACTCTCGACAAATGTACACTTTTTTTATCCCACTTCACTTTTCGCATTTTACATTTATTAGCAATTGTTTACTTATCTAAAAAACTACACGCTATTTTCAAAACTTTGTACAGTAATTAAGATCTGAAATTTACGACTATGAATTTTTTGATCTTCAATCGCATAAAAACTTCAGATCCCAATTGGAACTAAATATTCGCTTAAAAAAAATCAGCAACCGATACTAACAACTCGAATCTTAAATTTATAATATTTACAACAAATCAATGTTCCTGCATAAAAATCGCTAATAATCATGTTCCTTTCATTTTCATTATTAAATGAATAAATGTCAACATATTTACAATAATCAGGGGGGCCCTTGTAATAAAAAAATGTTGTATTTAAATGCTCAATAATTTAAGCATATAAAATTGAACTTAATAACATTTTTCAACATAAAAAAATATAAATCCACGTTATCATTTTCAATGTTCTAAGTTATAAAATCAATCAATTAACTTGAAAATTTTCAAAATTATATAATTTTAAGGAATTTTAAGCTAGAAACATCAAATATTGAAAACTTGAAAACATTTTTACTGAACACTTCTTAAATTATAAATTCAATCATTTTCTTTTTAAATAATTTAAACATCCTTGGAAAGCTTCAAATTTTTATTTCAAAATCTTTAGAAATCTAGAAGTTGTTTTAAATTGGTTTTAAATTTTTAATTATTTTGAAAATTTTTTTAGAACTTTTAAATATCTGTCAAAAAGAATTGATTTTTTTCTACAATTTTCAGAAAATCCTGCAAATTTTCGAAAATTTCTTTACAATTTGGAAAAGATTCAAACTTAATGTAAAACTTAAAATGATAGTCTAATAAAAAAAAATTTTCAAAGATTTAAACAAATTTTTCAAAAAAGATTTTAGAAGATTTTAAGAAAACTTTCTAAAATTTGCATGATAATTTTTAAACTTTTTAAACTCCTAAATAACTCTTCAAATTACTCAAATTTTTTCTACAAATGTACATTTGTAAATTATGCATCAAAATTTAAAAATTTCACTCACAAATTAAGCATTTTTCAAATACAACAATGAAAATCGTAACGTTCAAAGTTTAAAGGCTCTTCGAAATTTTAACGATTCCAGGTTTTCTATGTCAAAAAATTAAGTTAAAGATTCTTTACTTTTAAATATTTCGTTTCAAATTACTTGTCTTGAATAACAATTCAAATATTGCTGAATATTCAATAATTAATTATTTTTTTAATTAAAAATTTCAAATTGAATGAATTAAAAATGAAATATTTTAGACTGAAACAATATTTTAAATTTAATAAAATCCTTTAATTAAGAATATATTCTTAAGAAGTTATTTTTAAGTTGAAAATTTAAAATCTGTTGAAATCGAACGTAGACAGATTTTTCTTCTGCAAATGTTGTAAAATTCTCGGTCAAAAAATATCACTGTCATTTCCCGGTTTTCTCGGTCCAGCGGCCACCCTGAATATCTACTAACCAGTCACAGATGCGTAAATCACAAGTGGATTATCCTGTTAAAATTATAAATTGTGTTTGTCTCCAGAGAACCAATTTAAATCAAAAGATTGAATTTAAATCAGATTTGGAATTTTTACCAAGGATTGAAATTTCGAGGAGCATGAATATTCTGCAAATTTAATTCCCCTAATATTTATTTTACCGAAATTCATGATCGAACAACAATTTACTGTAATTATTATTTACCTGAATTGTCAATTCATCTAATTTTTATTCTTCGGAATCATTATTTCCGTCATTTTTATATTTTTAAATTATTATTTTTCATCATTTTTATTATTCAGAATTACTGGTGCACACAATTTTTATTTTTCTGAACTTCTATTTGGTATCATTTTTATTTTCCCGAATAACTGTTTGGCATCATTTTTATTTTTGCGAATTATCGTTTGAAATAATATTTAATCACCTGAATAACCATTTGCCATAATTTTGATTTTTCGGAATTATTATTATTTGAAGCAAAATTTGATTTTTCCGAATTTGGATTTTGTCATAATATTTTGAGTCTTGCAAACGTCTAAAATTTTTTGAATAAGACTTACGATCTCCAACAATTTGAAGTTTTATTAGCGTTTTCTACCGAAAATTGGCATTTTTATGCAAATTTTAATTAATGAAAAAACATCAACAAGATTCTTTGTTTTAAATAAATAAATAATAATATATAATAAAAATTACAATTTGAAACAATTTTAGCTTTTATATGTCTTTTTTCGTTATTTTAGCATTTTTTACAGGAAATAGGCATTTCCTGATGTGTTGAGACAGAAATACTAATTTAGAATTGATACAAAAATTATTATATTTTAAAGAATTTATTCATTACATTTATATTTATTATTTCATCAACATTATTTCAACAACTGTAGGTTATGTTGGCGCATTTTTCATAGAAAATTAATATTTTTAAACCCGAATCATGAGATGAAAATCGAACGGTTTAAAAAAATATAACAATTTACAATCTTGAAAAATTTCGAATTGTGGTCACGTTTTTTTGTCAGAAATTAAAATTCTAGTTAAAAAATCATTAGTTTTAAAAAAAGATTCACAATTTTTTTTAACAATTTTAGGTTACATTGTTTGTTCTATATCGAAAATTGGTATTCTTAAACAAACATAATAGAAATTTTAACAGGATTTAAAATTTTTAAACAATTTAAAATTATGTTCGTGTTTTTGATCAGAAATTTGTATTTTTAATCAAATCTTTTAACATGCCCTAAACATATCAAATCCTTTGAAATGTTTTCAGACCCTTTAAAATTCTTTGACATTTTTTTATACTTTCTGAAAATGCCTTGGAATCTTTCTAATATCCTAAAATCTTTTACATCTTTTAAAATTACTGAAACCTACTGAAAATTTCTTGGAATCTTTTAAAATGCCCCAAAGAATGTAAAATCCTTTAAAATTCGTTGGAATTATGATATGAAATATTTTTAAAAACCTTTTAAAATGTTTTAAATTGTTTGAAAATTTCTCTGAAACTTAAAATATCTTAAAATATTTCAAATCCTTTGAAATATTTTGCAAGAATATTCATAATTCTCTAATAATTTTTGGGTTATGTTAACGTACTTTAACGAAAATCAACTATTTTAAATAAAAATAATTAAGTTTCGAAGAAACAGTTCTGTAATTTTTTTATGTTATGATAGTATTTTTCGTCAAAAAGATTTACAATTTTAGGTTATTTTTCGCGAAAAATCAAAGATTTAAAACAAATTATGATTCAAAGAAGATTTGCTATTTTTAATCAATTTTATGTTGAAGTTTTAAATAAAAAATCGGTGTTTTTAACGAAAATATAGATTAACAAAATTTTCACAACATTTTAACGATAATATGTTATCTTAACTTCGTTTACTGGACATCAGTTATTTTAAGCAAAAATAATTAGACCCTAAAAATAAAATTTTACAATTCTAAACCATTTTAACTTGATGTTAAGATTATCATTTTTATAAATTATAAAAAAATTTGCCTTCCTTTTCGTTTCTACTATTATAATAAATACTATAAAATACAAAAATATAGTGAACAAATCAAATTTGGATTTCAATCTAAAAATTGCTTAAGAAAAATAAAAATTGGGGCATACGGTTATTCAGTAAAATACTATTGCGGACGAATAAAAATGATCTAAAATTATGTAAAATATTAATTCAGGAGAACAAAATCTATGCAAAATGGAAACTCAGAAAAATAAAAATTATAACATATATGTAGAATAAAAAATATATAAAATAGTGTTTCACACACAAGGTTTTCGCTCAAATAAATATTACGAAAAATAGAAGGAGATTGTTGCATGAATTTTATATATTTTTTTAAATGCTGCATTAAGGGCATGTGACACAGCTAAATACCTATATTACCGACCACAGTTTTTCAGTTCACTGAATGTTTTTTTGAATCTCAGAACTTTTTTTGTAAATAAAATATCGAGCTGAAACTTTGGTAAACGTATTAGAGTACAATAAAGTACGTTTAGGTACTGCATTTTGGTAGGAACTTCACTGAAAATTATTTCATCTTTTTTCCGAACCTCCAACATTTTTTGAATGT
>NC_046661.1:124295096-124301219 GCF_010883055.1 Belonocnema kinseyi
CTCAAAAAAGGGAAAAGGATTAAACAACCACAACAGGGTCCTATTAGAATCAGGAAAAATAAAATGTGAACATTATTTTGCAATATCTGAATAAGCAGTGCCAAACCAAGGTACACACAAAAAGAAATTGTAATAGAAATTTCATATAATAGTTTTTAACATACAATGTAGAAAATTTCGCATTGTGGTCTGTGCATAAATGTGGAGGGTAAAAAGCAAAGACCGAGCGCGAAGCGGGCAGATTTTTTTAAATAACCTCGACCACTTGGATTCCATGCTATTTTTTTTTTTACTAAACAAATTAAATTTTGGATTTCAAAGTGCAGGAGACCTCTTTCCATTGATTATTATTATTATTATTATTATTATTATTATTATTATTATTATTATTATTGAACATAGTATTTAAATAATCTTACACTTCTCATAATCCCGAAGTTATCAAGACTTTTTTAAAATGAAAAAAAAAGAAATTTTATCCAATCGAGAACAAGGGTTTCCCGACAACAATAGTTTTAAATTGTTTCAAGGTAGTTAATAATAATCAGGTAGGTAATTAATAATCGGACTAAAGATTAAATTGAAATTTTAGGGAATTGAAGATTACATGGGTGACATGGACTTCAAAATTTCCGGAACGAAAACAGGAATCACGGCCTTACAGGCGGACATAAAAATTCCAGGCCTGCCACTCAAAATTGTAATGGAGGCTCTCACCCAGGCATCAAAAGCCAAAAGTCAAATTAGACAACTTATGCACGAGGCGATTTCAGAACCAAGAGTCACCAAAAAAGACAACATGCCAGTTACCCAGTCTCTCGAAGTTCCGCTTCATCAGCGTGGAAAGTTTATGGGTGTAGCGGGTGGAAATTTGAAGAAAATTCTTTTCGAAACTGGAGTACAGGTACAAAATTCTTCATTGATATTTAAGTTTTTTTTTTAAAACAACGCACGGTATGGCAAAAAAGTTATTTTTTTTTTCTAGAAGATTCGGTCCCTGTGGTACCATATTTGCAGCCAATAATAGAACTTAAAAAAAAATGTATAAAAAGAGAAAAACTTCCAAGAGTTAGGAATTTTGAATTTCGAATTGTCTTCAATACTTTTTAATTATTTCCGGGTATTTTGAAAGATTCCGAGAAATTTATAATAGCTTTTAATAATTTGAAGGGATTTCTAAGACTTTAGGGTATTTTTAAAAACTTGTACGGTATCGTCAAGAGCTTTGAATTTAAAGTATTTTAGGGAATTTAAAAAGATTCAGACATTAAAGAAAAATTAATTTCGTTAATTTGCAGTGATTTTAAAGCCTTTTAAAAATGTTATGATAAAGAACTTTCTAGAATTTCGGAAGATGTGAGAAAAAGTTTTACAGAATCCATATCGTTTCCAGATATTTAAAAAGATTTCACTTTATTTTATAAGATTTCCCAGGATTTCAATTATGTTAAGGTATTTTAAAACTCTCAATATAATTTAATACATTTTTCAGAATTTCAGGAAATGTTTTCAAAGAATTTCACGGGATTTTATAATATTTTAGTTTAAAGTTTTGAAAAGATTTGGAATTCATCCTGAATTCTTATTAATTTATCGTAAAGTCTTTGGAATTCTCTTGAATGTTGTGAATTATCTTGAATTTTATGAGTTCACTTGAATTCTTCTAAAATCACTCAATTCTACTTAATTCAATGGATTTTTTTTTAATTTGAAAAGTTTTTATTTAATTGATCCTCAGCATCAATTCATAGAATAATTAAGGGATTTGAAATATTTTTTCAATTTAGTTGGAATTTTCAAGAGCTTTACAATATTTTAAACAATTTTAAAGGGTTTGAAATATTTTAGGTTATTTAAAAAGTTTACAAAGAAATTTTTAAATGATTTTAGCAATTTGATGGGATTTCAAAGATTTTCAAGTGTTTTAAAAAGTTTCAAAGGATTTTAAATATTTTAGGAAATTTTAACGATTCCCAGAAATTTTTAATAATTTCAATAATTAGAAGAGATTTTAAAGGCGAAAATATTTTAAGATACTTAAAAGAATTCCAAGTAATTTTCAAGATATAAATAATTTCGAGGAATTTCCAAGGGTTTGAATAATTTTAAGGATTTTGAAAAAATTCACATGCGGTTGTGAAGAATTTTCTATAATTTCGGAAGATATAGGACGATTTTATAGATACTAAAAGTTTTAATTTTTTTAAAGATTCCAAGGGATTTTATAATGTTTCCTTAGATTTCAATGATTTTAACGGATTTCGAAAGCACTTAATTTATTTTAATATATGTTCGAAAATTTCAAAAAGTATCATCAGATTTCATGTAATTTTACTGGATTTAATAACATTTTAATAAATTTTGAAGAAATTAGTCACAAGAAGTGAGGAATTTCGTATGATTTTAAAGATTTCAAGAGATTTTCAAATATTTCTTGGAATTTGCCCTAAATTCTTATTAATTTATCCTGAACTCTTTTAGATGCTTTTAAATTCTTCTAAATTCACTCAATTTAGTATAATTTCAAAATATTTCTGTTGAATTCATCTTGGAGTCTTTAAACCTCACCTCAAAATATTAGGCATTTGCTCAAATTAGGTAATTAATTAATTGATATTTTATGAATGTGATCGAATTCTTATAATTTCACTTAAATTCCTCTAAATTCATTTAAATTTTACTGAAATAAATGTTTTTTTAGATTTTCAAAAAATTTGCCAATTCATTTGAATTATTAATTTACCCTGAATTCTTTTAAATTCTTTGGAATTCTCTTGAGTTTTTTAATCCACTTAATTTGTTAGTTATTTCATAAAATTATTTTTAATTCTCTTGGTTTTTTGTTAAACTCATTTCAAAGTTAGTAAATTAAATAAATGTTTTGCATATTTTAAAATGATTTTCAATGTATTTGAATTTTCTTAAATCACCTTGAATTTTTATGCATTTCATCGACCTCTTCTCGTGTACCTTAAATTCCTCTAAATTCATTCCAATCTTATTTCTAATTAAAAGCATTCAAAATGAAACAATTTAAAAATTTTAATTGTAAACTTTTGAATTTTATTAAATTTAAATTCGAAGTGATTCAAATTTTCAGAAATTGAAATTAAAAACTAAACTGAAGGTTTCAAAGTCAAATCTTCTGAAATTCTAGAAGTCTGCATTTTTATTGAATTTAACAAATTATGATTTAACCCAAACATTGATTCGACCAGTTTTTCGAAAATCAAAAAATAAATTTACGTTAGCTTTCACCGTTCAAAATGGAAAAATGTTTGATTATAACAGTTTAAAATTGAATTATTTTTTTAAAAATTTTAAGTAAAAGGTCATTTAAATTGGGAAATATTAAGAATGAAAAATATATACTCCAGAACCTTGAAACTTAAACGAATCCGAACTTGATTTAGATCTAAAAAATATTTAATCTCGAAGAATTGTGATATTAAAAATTTTTCGTACTCAAACCCTTAAACATTCCTATTAGTTTAACTAAATTTAAATCATTTAGAAATTAAACATTTTAAAATTCTGAACTATACTTTTCGAAATTCAACCATTGCAATTTTAATCGCAAAATTGAAACTTTTGATAGGAAAAAATAGAAAATTTAACGTTTTTTATGGAAATTCAGAACTGTAAATTATAACCATTAAAAAGCAAAGAAAGTATTTAACTATTCAAAAGATTTTTTTCTTGCTGTGTTTAAAATGACGTACTTTTTGGAATATTTTTCAAATAAAAAATCTTATATTTAATGCTTGTTTCTAAAGTCTCATTTTTAAGGATAGATTTCGAAAAATTATATTTTTGCATTTAAGTATGTGAAGTAAAAAAAACTTTAGTTTTAACGCCTCAAAGATTTAACTTTTTTTAGAAATGCGCATCAAAAACTATAATTATAAATTAAAATTTTGGATATTTGAAAGATGATAAATATATTATTAATAAATCTTATATCATGTAGTATCATGTAACTTTCAAAATCTTTGGATCGTTATAATTACTAAAGCATGCGATTTTTGTTTTAAAAAAATCGTATTATGAACCTTTAACATTTAATTATTCTTAGCAATTTTTAAATGCAACAGAAACAATTGAATAATGTGATTTTAAATGATTTTTTGAAGAATTTCTTTAATATGGCTACGATTTTACTTGAAAATTGTACAGATTTAACCACTTCTAATTTTAAATTGTTGAACTTTAAATATTAATATGGTGTAATCGTTGCGTTTTCAAGGCTTGAATTTGACAAATTTAATTTTTTCAATTTCACCTAGAAATAATTATTTAAAACTTGATAGTGGTTCGTGTTTCGCTTTTGGATGCGTTAAAAATTCAATACTTTTATGTTAAAATAAAAAAAAATGTTAAGTTTTAAATTCAAGTTTCTGAAACTTTATTTCATATTGAAAAAATGATAGGGAAAAATTGAAAGTGTAGCGTTTTTTATGCAAATTCAGCAGTCAAAAATTATAATAATTAAAAATCAAAGAAAGCATTCAATTATTCAATCGAAATTTTTTTTGTTAAGTTTAAATTGATGAACCTTTTGGAAGATTTTTCAAATGAAAAAATTATTATTAGTGATTGGTTTTAAAATCTGCTCATTTTTAAGGATAGAATTTGAAAAATTATTATCTTAATTTTTCATTGTTTTGAAATTATTCTGGAGGCACTTAGTTAAAAGATGTTTAATGACAAATCCTTTGCATTGAAAACTGTGCAACTAGGAAATATTTCAATTTTATTCTTTACAATTCCGAAAAATTTATGAAATCAGAAGGCTTCTAATCTGAAAATTTTCAATTATGATATATTTTAAAATGAAATTGTCCTGACCTTTTTAATACTTTTATTTGAAACTAAAAAATTGTGAAAGGATCAAACTTTTCTAGAAATATGCATTCAAAACTATAATTTTAAATAAAAATTATAGATATTTTAAAGATGATAAATATATTATTAATATCATATCATGTAATATCATGTGACTGTCAAAGTGATTCGATAGAATTTTTTCACTAAAAAATGTGATTTCTACTCAAGAAATCATTTAAAATTGAATAATTTTAAATCTAATCTATTCCGCCCTCTAGTTATAAATGTCGGCAAAAAATTGAAACGAATATTTTCTTAGGTAAACGCACAAGACGAAACGCATTACACGCTTTTCGCGCCAAATCAAACAGCAATGAACGAAGCTGATGAGATGATAAGAAATCTTCTGGAGCAGGAACGAGAACCGAGTTTGGAATTCGGAGGAATTTACACTGCAAAAATAGTCGAAGTTCGCGAGAGTGGAGTGATGGTGACGTTATTTCCATCTATGGTCCCTACTTTATTGCACAATACACAACTAGACATGCGCTTAGTTCGACATCCTAGTGCTCTTGGCCTCGAAGTCGGTCAGGAAATTCAAATCAAATATTTCGGCAGGGATCCAGCTTCAGGACAAATGCGACTTTCCAGGAAAGTTTTGCAACCAGCGTCATCCGTTGTTCGAAATTTGTCGTAGTCTCTTTAGTAGTTAGGTCAATTCACTTTTTAATTCTCTTATTCATTTTGAGTTGCATGAATATTCTCGAAATGGGGTTGTTGCATATTTTCAAACATATATTTTTTTTTGCTGGCGAAATTAAAAGGGCACTAAAAATATAATAAAATTGCTTGAGGAAAGTTTTCTAAAGTAAGTTTGAAGATATATATATATTTTTTTTATAAAGTATACTTTTTAAATTTTTCGCGGGAAAATGAGACATTCTGAGTGGTTTAGCGTTTTATAGGATGCGACGTTTCAAGATCAGAGAGTTCTTTGAATATGAGTTTCGATACTTTTTTCAAAATATTTCTTTTTCAGGTCTGTAGTATTCAAACCTTTTTTTTTCAATTTTCTAAAATTTTTCGAATCTTAAGAGCATGTGACACAGCTAAATACCTATATTACCGACCACAGTTTTTCAGTTCACTGAATGTTTTTTTGAACCTAAGAACTTTTTTTGTAAATAAAGTATTAAGCTGAAACTTTGGGAAATGTATTAGAGTACAATAAAGTACATTTAGGTACAGCATTTTGGTAGGAACTTCACTGAAAATTATTTCATCTTTTTTCTGAAC
>NC_046661.1:124301319-124327293 GCF_010883055.1 Belonocnema kinseyi
CATCTATAAGAAACTTTGACAAAAATTTATAAAATTTCAACAAAATGTCAAAATTTTGAAAATGCACTCAATTTTTAAATTTTGGTTCCAAATATCTGCTTAACGAACTTAGCCTTTATTTTGGGAATCCTTCAAAAGTTAGCGTGGCTACAGCATATAGGTAACCATACATACAGACAGACACCGATAAAATTGTATGAGTTTCGGATTCTGTGTGCGCCGAAATGTAAAGATCCGTTAAAAACCAGAGACCGAAAATTTGGACGATTACATTACACTAACGTTTTTAATTTCCATCCAAATTAAAAATGTCATTTGGATAATTTGCAAGTATTTTTCTCAAGTATCGGAGACATTGACAACATTTTCTGAAACTTGAAAAAAAATTATGTAAAATGTTAAAAAAAGCTCTAATTTTTTAAATTGTGTGCTAATCGAAAAATTCGGCTAGAATAGTTTGAAATGTATTTGGTATCTACTGAAAATTTTGAATAAATTTTTTGGATTTATAAAAAAAATAATTTTTTCTATTTTTTGAAAATTTTCAAATTTTGGAAAAGTATATAACTTTTCCAATATTCATGAAAATTAGACATTTTATTTGGATAATTTGCAAGTCTTTAACCCATGTATGAGAAACTTTGACAACAATTTATAAAATTTCAACAACAAAAAATTTCAAAATTTTGAAAATGCTCTCAATTTTTCAATTTCGGTTCGAAATATCTGATTAACGAACTCAGCCTTTATTTTGGGGACCTTCAGAAGTGTATCAAATGCGGACTTGATTGAACCAATCCTTCAAAAGTTAGCATGGCTACAACATTCAGGTAACCATACATACAGACATACAGACAGACATCGATGAAATTTTATCGTTTTCGGATTCTGTGAGTGCCGAAACGTAAAGATCCGTTAAAACCCAGAGATTGAAAATTTGGACGATTACATTACATTCTCAGGAATGAGAATGTAAGAAATTGTAAACGACAATTATAAAAAAAAAGAATCGCATATTAACCACATAAAAGGTCTAATTTAAAAATTGCTAATAAATTTGTGACGTTGGCTTAACTTTTTAACTTTATACACTATACTATGATAAAAATGATATATTTTGGCATATTAGCGATGTAATTTCTAAAAGTTGAGAGATTTTAATAATTAGAAAGTTTCAATTGAAAAACTCTTGGTAATAATTTTCAGAGTTCAGAGTTTTCTCTACTAATTCAAATTAAAAATCTTAAAATAATGTGATACTTTAAAACTTGAAAACATTGATTAAAAAGTTAGAAAAAAACATAGATTTTTTAGTATTTTTAAATTAAAATTTCCAAGCTTCTTAAATATTTAGAATGATTTCACGATAATAACCAAATTTCTGTAAATTTCTGGAAAAATTTATACTGACTTCATATTTCGAAAAATTAATTTTAAGAGAAGATTAACCAAGATTGCAAAACATCTTAAATTATTTCCTAAAATTTCTCGAAAAAGATTGGGGGCGATTTTAAAGTAACATTTTTCAATTAGCAAGATAACAACGTTTTTTAAAAAAATTCGATTAAGTTTAAGAGATATTTAGAAGTTTAAAAAATATTCAAAATTAAATTTAAACTAAAACAACCAAAACTAGGTTGCAAAAATGTAATGTTTTGATTCTTTAGAAATAAAAATGCATTTTGTACAATTTCAAGATAATAAAAAATATTTACGAAAATTCATGGAATAATTTAAACTGATTAATTATTTTGAAAAATTATTTTCAAGAGAATATTTAAAAAGACTTTAAAAAATTTTCAACGATTTCCAAAATTGTCAAACAAAATCTGTAAAATTTAAATTCATTTTTTTTTTATTTCAGAACATTTTTGGAAAAATTCAAATAATATTAATAGATATTTAGTAGGTTTACATTTTTTGGAAATTATTTAAAAAAATCATTCGTAATTTGGAAAAATTTACAAAAATTGAAGCCAAAACATAAATTTTTGAAAATTTCAAAGCGTTTTAGGAAGTTTCAAAGGCTTCAAGAAAATAAAAAACTTTTCTTGAGATTCCTGGGACGATTTTTTTTATATTAAAATATTAATATTTGAAGAAAAATCTAGAAGGTTTAAAAAAATTTCAAAATATTGCTACCAATTTCATCAAACATTTGGAAGATGTAAGGGCATTTTTTAAAAATTTTCAATGATTTTGATAAATTTTAGGAATAATTCAAGTCAGTTTAAAATATATGCATTTATTTTTGAAAAAATTATACTTTTACGACATATCTGAAACCTTGAAAAATCTTTCTGAATTTTCTCAAGAATATCACATACATGATATTTACATAACCTTAGAAACAAATAAAAATTAAACCCACAAAAGAAAAATTTAAACGAAATGTTTATTTTGTATTCGTATTAATTTTATCTGTTTTGGTTGAAAATTCGTCTTTTTTGGCTGAGAATTCAACTTCATATTTTTCATATTTATTCGTTTTGACGTGTTAAAAAATTGAACAGTTTTATAAAAAATTAGTCACTGTTTGAAAAAATATCATCTTTTCGGTTAGAAATGCAATTGGCTGAATTAATTTCTTTTGTGGATAATTTATCTATTTTGTTAAAGTTTTCTTTTTTGGCATGAATTCAACTGTTTTTTTATTTAAATTAAAAATTAAAATCTTTTTTAGTTAAAATATCATTCACGTTATCTAAATAATATATTCATAATTAAATTTGTTTGTCTACTAATTACATTAACAACAATTGAAAATAATGTGAGAATTTTCTTTGCAACTTTAAAAATACAAAGGTTTTTAACTTATTTTAATATACCAAACGGATGAATCTTTGATTAAATAATGAATTCACGACAAAAACTTAAACGCTGATATTTTTCATCTAATTTAAAATGTTGATTATTCAAGTCATAAAGACGAATTTTTGAAAAGAAAGTTGAATTTACAGCCCAAAAATAGGCATTTTCTACCAAAATAATTGAATTTTCGTCGTAAAAAAAAAACAAGTTTTCAACTAAATAAGTGAATTTTCAATTGAAAAGGATCAATTTTACATCAAAAATGAAATTGCTACATTTTTAGGTAATAAAAATCAGTTTCAACAACAATGCAAACGAATTTTCAACAAAATTGGTTCATTTTTTAAATAAATAAATGAACTTTTAACTAAAATGATGTATCTCCAATCAAGAAGTTACATTTTTAACCAAACAGTTCTAGCAAGACTAGCATTCCATTGTTTGATAACAATGAAATGGTTTAATTTTTAGTAAACAAATTAATTTTCACATAAAAAGAAATAATTATTAACCAAAGTAATAGAATTCCATCCAAAAAGATTAATTTTCTACCAAAATAAATGATTCTTAACAAAATATATGAATCTTCAACCAAATATTTTAAATTTTCAAACAAATAAATGACTTTTCTACCAAAAACATTATTTCATTATGAATTTTGCACATAAAATTGAAATTGTTGAATTTCGAAACGTTTAATTGAGAATTTAAAAATTTTTAATGACGAGTTTGAATAAGAAAAAGTTTTAATATCAGAATTCATCAGGACTAAATTCTAGAATTTCCGAAGCTTTGACTTCATGCTATTCAATTTAGTTACCAATTTCAAAGTGTCCAATTTTAATCGCTTCGATTTTGAATTTATTAAAAATAAAAAGTTTTCAATTTTAAATTATTCAATTTTCAATGCTTTTAATCAGGTAGAATAAAATTTGTATTCCTTTAGATTAAAAAAAATCTATGTTACAAATTTCTAATGGGAAAATATTCAATTTTTAACGTTTTGAAAATTTCCTATTTTTGAAATTTTAATCTAAATCATTTAATTTCGAGATTCTCGAATTCAAAATAAAATTTTCGTCAATTTTGAACGCTTTGAATTAGAAATACAATTTCATCTCTTGCCTAATGAAATTGTGTTGTTAAATTATCCACTTTTTAGCGCTTTTATTCAGAAATGATACAAGTTCAATTCCGTTTCAATCCATTCCAAATATGGTCCGTTATTGAACATTTTACGTAATCTAAAATATTTTTAATTCGTTCATTGTCAATTCAAAATCATGTCATATATTTTTATTTAAACTTCAAACGCTTTTCTAAGATTAAAATTTTTTTAAATTGCCGGTTAACTGGAAAATGACACTGAATATATTTTCTAACTGAAAATTTCGTTTAATTGTGAGTCTTAGAACAAAAAATCGAATCACACAATATCTATTTTATGAAATAATTAAAGATTAAAGGTGTTTCTTTTGTACATTTCCCGGACCAATGACTGTCCGGAAAAAAATAAAAAATTTTATCATAAATAAAAATTTGGAAGAAATAATCAAAAATAAATCATTACCAATAAGTCGGTGAGTATTTTATAATCTTCAATCTCCGTTGGTTTTCCTTCAGCGTATTTTGTTACTAATCCCATAGCAACTCCTGCTACGGATGAACTAATGGGAACTCCAGCGTCCATCAATGCCATAGAACCACCGCAAACAGAAGCCATAGATGAAGATCCTATTTTTATAAAATAAAATTCAATTTTAAATTAGAAAAATGTACAAAAAAAAAGTTTTCCAAGTTGAATTATGCTTTTAATTGATTAATTAATTAATTAGTGAATTCATTCACCATTTGATTCGAAGACTTCGCTCGTCAGTCTTATCGTGAATGGAAAATCCTGGGGAAGAACTGGTCGTAATGATCTTTCGGCTAATGCGCCATGGCCCATTTCCCTTCTTCCAATGCTCGTTCGTCCCGTTTCATTGGTCGCGAATGGCGGGAACTCATAATGTAAGAAGAAATTCTTCTGCTTTATTCCACTGTAGAAAATAAAAATCTAGCAGCTTCTGACAAAAAATAGAGAGGACCATTTAAAATACGTACACTGCCCTGCACAAGTTTTAAACCACCTCTTTTTTTATGACTGAATAAATTCTCTTAATTTTAAATATACCAGAGCCAGTGGCAGACTGGCATGGGGGCGCAGTCGGGAGTTCCCGGCTGCGCCCCCTTGGCTGACGCCCCCTAAGCCATGCCAAGGCGCACCTAAAAGATTATATTGTTTAAACAAATAAATATATTTCAGAATTCAATGGAAAGTGAGTGAAAATAATATTCAATAATATCCACGATTTACAATTGTCTCTAATAAGTAATACGAGTAAAGTAAGATCGCGTCCTCCAATTTCTTTTCACCGATAATATATCAAAGAAATTTCCTAATGCATGTTTGTTCCTATTTAAGAAAATACTTTTTAAATGAATAATAAACTATTCATATTAAATAGGACACATAAATAAATTTTTATGGGCGCCCGCTAATATTTAGATTTTTACATATAGTAACTTTCGATGGCGCCTATACGTACGTTAAGGGAGTTTTCAGATCAACTTATTTATATATAAAGTATAACTCTATTTTAGCTTGCAAATATGAAAAGGAGAAACTCATTTAATTTATTACAAAATAACGACTAAGTATCGGCTGTATTTAATTGTTTTAGTAATTGCTAAGTTTAAACTCAATTCTTATATTAAAATGACTACTTATTAATCGGAATTTTTTCTTAAACAAGTTACTAGCTTACATTTCAAAAGCTCCGATCAAAGGATATATTTCTTTATTTTGTAAATTGTAAAATATTACTATATTTTGCTATACTTTTTTATATTAGTTGTTATTTTATTACAATCTTAGCATTGTTTTATCATTTTTAATGTTATTATTATGAATTCCATATTTAAATCAAGGCCTAAATCTTCGCGGCAAAAATACTTAAAAACTTGCAGTCTATGGTGTGACAAGTTTCATGTTTCAAAAACTGTTCAACAATGTTCATTGCTTTGTCAGTTTTATCTCTATAATGAATTTATTTCACGCTGCATGCTCGGTATTTGTATTTCTCCACATTTGTGCACAAACTTTTTAAAATTAAAGGTGAAAGCATCGACTAAACTGTAATTTGTTGATTTCGAATTCTCTTTTGTTAAAGCTTCTTTGGTTTTAACGAACACATTCTCATCACGTAGCTCGTTTTCCAAAATTCGAACTTTTCTACATTATGTTCAAAACTATTATATCAAATGAATATAAAATTTATTTTTGTATCTCGGCCCGAGATTGCTTATTTAAATATTGCAAAATAAATTACAAATTTTATTTATAATGATTAATTTAATATTTTTGTTCCTTATTTTGCTCCAAATTTTATTCTCAGCTGCCCTGAAATATCTATCGGTTCAAACAATGTATATTATCACAATTCATCATATGCATTGGTATTGAAACAGACGTATTTTCACTGTCTTGATTTTATAATTTAAAAAGTACGCCTTCTATAAATAGACTATTTTTTTATTGAAAAATTTAATTTTTCATTTTTAATGCTATTTTTTCAAGGTTGAAACTAAGATTAAAATAAAAACTACGCGTTCCATAAAAGAAGATTCATAACGAATTTGGAGCTGTTTTATGGGTGAATAAATTTCGTCCATTTATTTTTTTCGTAGTTTGTTTCTTTTAGCCCAAAAATTAATTTTTTTTACTTTTTATGTTGTTTTTTACGAATAAAACATAAACTTCGCATCCTACCAAAACGCGATTAACAAATTTGTATTTTTTTTACGCACAATTTTTTCTAATTCTCCTTTTTCTTGTTACTTGCAACTTGCATAGTTAGGCCACGAAACAGAATTTTTTATTTTTCATTAATTTTGTTTATACTCCTTAGAAACAGGTTTTCCTTTTCTCAAATGACCTTTTTTCGTATTAGCCCCCAGTATTGGGTCCCCGGCCGCGCCCCTGGGTGCCCAGTCAGCCACTGACCAGAGCTACAAAAATTTCTTTTTAAAAGGATGATTGTTTTCGAAATTCTGCATAAAATAAGCCCAGGGTGATACCAATTTGTCCAGTTTTTAAGTAGATATTGCAAAAATAATGTAAATTTCAATGTTATTTTTAATAACAAAAATATTTTTGTAAAATATATGGGACATATAATCATGAAGTTTCTATGTAATTTCCTCAAAATATATATATTTATTTAACTTTTATTCCGATTTTCCTACAGATAAAATGTTTTCAAATTTTTCCAACTTTTTTATTACAACTGAAAGTTCTTGAAATTCGAAAAGAAATGGTTTACAATTTATACTCGTAATCTGTTGTGATAAATGAAAAATAGCTTCAAAGTGAGCCCAAGAACACTGAAAAATGTTTGATTATTTCGAAAGCTATTGAAAATTTTAAAAAACATTGAAATTTACACTATTTTTGCAATATCTACTTAAAAACTAGACAAATTGACTTCACCATGAGCTTATTTTACACAGAATTTCGAAAACAATCAACCTTTTAAAAAGAATTTTGTTTTACCTCTGGTATAATTAAAATTAAGAGAATTTATTCAGTCATAATTTAAGAAATTTAAATTAGATTAAAAACCAAATTAAAAATCCTATTTAACGTCCAATAATCAAATTGATTCAAACTCCTGTAAAAAAAACAAGAATCCAACGACCAAATTTGGACCACAACGAACAAATAAAAAAATCCTACTGTAATCTGAAAAAAAAAAACAACAAAAAAAACTTTCGGACAAAAATTAGAAGAACCCAAAAATAAAAATCAACTACTTGTGGTTGAAAAATTTATAATCTTGTTTAAAATGCAAATATTTGATTAAAAATGAATCTTTTTAAATAAGAAATGCAGATAATAGGTTAAAAGTTGAACTAATTTCTTGCAAATTCATCTCTTTTATTGAAAATGTAACTGTTTTCCTGAAAGTTTTTTTAACCTTTTATTTATTTATTTAACTATCAATGTAACTGTCACATTTTTGATTAGAAAATTATATATTTGATTGAAAATTGATCTTTTCTAGTTGAAAATTCATGTACTTGGTCAAAAAATCGTCTTTTTTGGAACGAAAATTAAATTATTGGTTAAAAATTCATCACTTTGTCTTAAATATGCAACTTTTTGGGAACTAAGTTAACCTGGTTTTTAGCATTCAAAAAATTTGAGAGAAAATTTAACTGTTCGGTTGAAAACTATTATTATTTTTTAAAGTAAACTATTTGTATGGGAATTTAACTTTTTAGTAGAAAATATATATTCATTTTGTAAAAAATCATATTTTCGTGTTCAAAATTCAACCGTTTTGTAGATAATTCGTCTTTTTGGCTTTAAATTCAACAATTTTGTTGAAAATTCGTGTTTTTTGGTAGGATATTAATCTTGCTGAAAAATTCATATTTTAAAGTTCTTGGATGGAAATTCATCCTTTTTGGTTAAAAATGCAAATGCTTGGTTCTACATTAATCTGGTTTCATTGAGGATTCAACAATTTGGTAGAAAATAAAGCTAGTCGGTTCAAACTTAATTTTTTATTGTTAAAATTCCTATATTTTTGGTGGAAATTAGAATATTTTGTTAAAATTTAACTATTTTAATGAAAATTTAACTTTTTGGTACAAAATTAACTTTTTTTGTTTACAAAAATCATATTTTAGGATTGTAAATTCAACCGTTTTGTAGATAATTTGTCCTTTTGGCTTTAAAATTCAACCGTTTTGTTGAAAATATGTGTATTTTGTTGAAAATGCTACTACTTGGTTGAAAATTGAACTAGTTTGTGAAAAACTCATACTTTTTAAGAATCACTTCCATTTTAGTTAAAAATTGATTTCTTTTGTTAAAATTATAACTGCTTTTCTCAAAATTCGATTCTTTTTTGGTTAAGGATGAATTTTTTAAAACTAATAATGTAACTATTATTATATAACAATTCAGCTACTTAATTTAAAGTTGAACTATTTTGTTAAAAATTCATGTTTTTTGAAGATTCACCTCTTTATTTTAAAACTTACCTTTTTTCTTGAAAACTCAGTTTTTTGTATTGTTTTTGTTAAAAATTATTTTTTTATTGGAATAATGCACTATTCTATTTTTGGGTAAAAATGTATCCTTTATTAATTGAAAATGCATGTCTTTTTGTTAAAAATTCGTCTGATTGGTTATAAATAGGAACCAAAGATTTCATCAATATTTAGCAAAGATTTCAAAAATTAAGGCTTTGAATTTAATACTCTATAATTTTATTATGAAATTATTAATTTCCAAACTGTTCTCGAAACAGTGGAAATAGAGTAATTTTTTACGAAAATAAGGGAATAAATTCTTTTAAATACAAATAATATAGATACAGTATTAAATTCAATATAAAAAGCCTTAAGCTCCCCAGGTTCCAAGTCGTAATATATTGCATTTTCAAAAAAGTAGTTGAATTTTCAACCAAAAGAGACGAATTTTCAATATTAAGACGAATTTTTAACAAAAAACTTTTAAACAGGAAAATAAATTTTGCATCAAATAGTTGAATTAAAAAAAAATAATAATTTTCAACCAAACAGTTGCAATTGTAACCAAATATTTGAGAAGTTTTAAACGTTAAATTTTCAAAAACAAAGGATTAAACTTTAATTAAATAGTTATATTTTCGAGCTAAAAAGACAAATTTTTTAAAGGTAGTTAAATTATGAACCTGATAAGTTGAATTTTCAATTAAAAAAGATAATTTTTAACGATACAAAATGAATTTTCAAACGATAAAGATGATTTTTTAGCAAAATGCCCGACTTTTCAAACAAAAAAGATTAACCTTAAATCAATTAGTTGTACTTTCGTGGCAAAAAGATCAATTTTTCAAAAGACAATTGATATATCAAACTGATGAGTAGAATTTTCAAGAAAAATTATAATTTTCAACATAAAAAATTGCGTTAGGTTCTTGTACTTCCTGATGCTTTTGTAAACAAAAAAATACGTTATTCTTTAATATAAAATGGCAAAATCTTGTCATTTCACTATTTATAAAACAAAAATTTGTTTGAAGTGAAGAGTAAAGTTTGATACCCCAGTAGTTGGGACAGTAACTGAGAAAAAAATCAATATTAACAAAAAACTTGTATTTACAACCAAATTGTTGGACTTTCGATAAAAAAAAACATACATTTTTGGAAAAATTGATTAATTTTTAACAAAATGGCTGAAATTCCAATATAAAACTTCAATTTTCAATCGATAGGGATGTATTATCTATCGAAAAAGACAAATGTTCAACAAAATAATTGAATTTTTAATACAAAAGAACCTTTTAATCACATAATTGAATTTTTTTTAAATGGTCGAATTTTCAAATAAAGCAGATTAAACGTCAACTAAAAACAGTTTAATTTACAACCAAATAGTTGGGCTTTCAATCAAAAGAAATACTTTTTAAAACAAAAAATACATTCATTTTTAATCAAATTGCTGAATTTTCATGTCAGAAAGGGACATTTTTTATAAGACAAGTTAAGTTATCATCAAAAAAGTTAATTTTCAATCAAGAAAGCTGAATTGTCAATCAAAAAGATTAGTTTTCCACAAGAAAAGGAGAATTTTCAATCCAAAAAGGTACATTTTCTTTTGAAAAAGGAGAATCTTCAACAAAACGAATGAACTTTCAAACAAAAATAGTTGGATTTTTCTTATATGGTTCTATTAATTCAGTCCAAATTTTTATCGAAAAAACAAGAAAAAGTGATAAAATCTATTGGGAATGGTTAAACTGCGATACGCCACATGGCGACAAAAATCCGAACTAGAAAGATAGGTACGATTTGAAAGGTGCGTTTTAATTTGTGCATAAAAGTTTTTAAACGATTTTTGTTTGGATTTAAAGTATTTTTTGGATAGTACGAAAAAGCCTTTATCGGAAACAAAGGGGATTAGATAGAATTCACATCTTATACAGTGAAAAAAACACAAGTTTGGACAAAAACTATTTTCTGAGAAAAAGCAATTATTGTACTATTTATTGTAATTTTCAACAGACCATAAACTTAAATGGATTTATTTTCAAGGAAAAATGAGTTAAAAATACAAATTAAAGTTTATTTAAGTGTAGAATAGATTGAAACTTGCATGAGATAGTGAAATAATTGTTTTTTTATTTAAAAAACACCTTTGGATAAAAATGTGTTTTTTCACTATCGTACCTACTCTTTCTAGTACCAGTTTTCGGCACCAGGTGGCAAAATGGTAGACCACCATTCCCAATAATTAAAAGCAATTTATAAGTACATAATATAAAGCTTCAATGAGCACTTATTCCATTTTTAATATGATGACTAAAAATTGTACAAATTTTTCTAGTTTTATAGTTCAGTTTTAAAAGTTTTATTGTAATTTAAATTGAAATTAAGTTTAGCGAACATTTGCGAAAAATGTAATAAAATCGATGAATCCGATTTTTCTTCGCAATGTCGCAAAAAGACGAGAAAAGTCGCACAATCAGAACCCTGGAAAAGGTATTTCGTGAAACTAGTTTACAATAAAGACCCTAAAAATTCAACAAATTTAAATTCAACCTCTTAAAAGAAATACCGAATTAGATATTAAAAAATAAACAATTTGAATTTTTGAAATTTCTAATCTGAATATTTCAAAGCATAGTTTTTCCTAATAAGAATTAAAATAATTACAATAATATTTCATAATATAGCCACTCACCTAGACAGCATAGAAATCGTATCCATCTTCAGAGCACTTTCCAAAGAATCTAGAGTTACTGTACAAAAAACCTGAGTCTGTCCTCTCTGGAAAAGCGCAGAGCCATGAAGAACTTTATAAAGATCAACTTCACACCTGATATTCCTAAGATCTTCGAATCCTCTTCCATCACATCTGCAAAATAACCTCTTTAATTTCTGATTCACCAAAATCTCCGCATCCGAATTTCCTACGGGGTCATCTATAAACTACATTACCAATTTTTTGCTACTTTTGACACCCTCTCGCCCCCCTCGTTGATAGCTTCTTTCAAGTAAAATGAATGTAAATACCATATTAAATACAATATGAAACACTTTCAATTCCTAAGATTTCAAGTCAAATAGTATACTAAATTTTCAACAAACAACATTAATTTTCTAACGAGTAAGACGAATTTTCAACATATGAAGGATAAATTTCTAACAAAAAATGGAATAGTGCAATTTTCCGACAAAAAAATTAATTTTTAACAAAAAAGTCTGACTTTCCAAAAAAAAGTTTAACTTTAATCTGTTGTTTTACCAAACAACACAAAAATGTAACAAAATTATTAAATTTTAAATCCAAACAAATGAATTAGCCACAAAACGATGTAGTTTTCAACCCCAAAATCTGATATTTAACAACAAAAAAATGCGTTCGTTGAATTCTTAAATAAACCAGCTTAACTTAGACCCAAACCGTTGCATTTTTTATCCAAAAGAATGATTTAATTCATATTTGCTAGTTTGATAAAAAAATTTAACAAACTGGTTCAACTTTCAAGCAGATAGTTGAATTGTTAACTAAAAAAGATGAATTTTCATGAAAATAGGTTAATTTCTAACCATATAGTTGAATTAAAAAAATGACTTAAAAGAAATGAATCTTAAACTGAATAGTTTAAGTTTTTACCAAATTACTGATAAACTTTTAAATACAAAGATTAATTTTCGTTCTTCTAGGACGAATTTTTGATAAAATACATGAATTTTCAAATACAATTATGAATAATAAAAAAAAATGAGTTTGAAAAAAGGGTTCAACCCAAAAGATGACTTTTTAACTCAGAAGAGGAATTTTATAAAAATTCAATAGTTAAATTCGCAACTAAGGATGTGATTCTTAAAAAATATGAATTTTTGAGAAACTAGTTCTACGTTTAACCATGTAGTTGAATTTCCAACTAAGAAAGGCTAAATTTTTATCGAAAAGTTCAATTTTCAACCAAAATGACAATCTTTCCAGCAAGAAGATTAATGTTCTACCGAAAATATAAAAAATTTTAATAAAAACTTTAAAAACTAGTTGTTAATATTTTAACCATAAAGACGAATGTTTACAAACAGAAAGATTAATTTCCTACCAAAAAAAGCACGAATATTTTAACCGAATTCAAGAATTCTCAGCAAAAAAGTTGCATTTTCAACTAAAAAAGATGAATTTTTAAACAAAAAGATGAATTTGATACCAAAAAAGACGATTTTTCTATGAAATTCGAGAATTTTCAATCAAAAATGTTAAATTTTAAGGAACGAATTTTTTAATTTTTAAGAAATTAGTTTAACTTTAAAACAGAGTAGTTACATTTTTAACTAAAAAGGTAAATTTGTAAACAAAACGATTAATTTGCTACAAACAAAACTAATTTTCAAGAAAATTCAAGAATTCTCAACCAAAAAATTGAAATTTAATTTTTATTTAATTTTAGAAAAAGTAGTTCAACTTTAAAACAGAGTCATTAATTTTTAAACTAAACAGGTGATTTATAAATGAAAAGATTAATTTTCTACCAAAAAAAAAGCAAAACACAAATTAAAAAAAAATCGAAGAATTCTCAAACAAAAAGTTGAATTTTCAACAAAAAAAGATGAATTTTTAAACAAAAAGATTAATTCGACACCAAAAAAGACGATTTTTCAATAAAATTCAAGATTCTCAACTAAAAAGTTGAAATATTAAGAAATTAGTTTAACTTTAAAGCAGAGTTGTTAAATTGCTAACTTAAAAGGTGAATTTTTAAACAAAATGATTAATTTTCTACAAACAAACAAATTTTCAAGAACATTCAAGAATTCTCAACCAAAAAGTTGAAATATAAGAAAGATTTTTTTTTAATTTTTAAGCAACTAGTTCAACTTTAAAACAGAGTTGTTAATTTTTTTAACTAAACTGGCGAATTTTTAAATAAAAAGATTAATTTTCTTTAAAAAAAAACACAAATTTAAAAAAAAATCGAAGAATTCTCAACCAAAAAGTTGAATTTTCAACAAAAAAGATGAATTTTTAAACAAAAAGACGAATTTGATACCAAAAAAAAGATGATTTTTCAATAAAACTCTAGACTTCTTCACAAGAAAATCGAATTTTTAAGAAAGAATGCAATTTTTTAATTTTTAAGAAAGTACTTCAACTTGAAATGCAAGTTGTTAAATTTCTAACTGAAAAGGTGAATGTTTTAAATAAAAAGATTCATTTACTACCATAAAAGACAAATTTCTGAATAAAATTTAAGAACTCTAAATCAAAAAGTTGAATTTTCAACTAAGAAAAGAATTTCGAAGCAAAAACATTAATGTACTACCAAAAAGACTAATTTTTAATCAAACTGAAGAGTTCTCAGACAAAAATTTCATGTTTCAACGAAAACAAATGAATTTTTAAAAAATTCAAGAATTATCAACCAAAAAGTTGAATTTTCAACTAAAAAAGATTAAATTTTAACCTAAAAGTTCAATTTTCAACCAAAATGACGAAATTTCCAACAAGAGGATTAATGTTCTACCGAAACTACATTTTTTTTAAACAAAAAATGCAAAACCTAGTTGTTAATATTTTAACCACAAAGATGTATTTTCATGAACAAAAAGATTAACTTTCTATCAAATAAGAACGAATTTTAAACCAAATTCAAGAATTCTCAGCCAAAAAGTTGAATTTTCAACTAAAAAATATACATTTCTAAGCTAAAAGATTAATTTAATACCATCAACGACGAATTTTAAATAAAATTCGAGAATTCTCAACCAAAAAGTTAAAATTTTAAGTAAATAATTGGTTAATTTTTAAGAAATTGGTTTAACTTTAAGACATTGTTGTCCAATTTTTAGCTGAAAAGGTGAATTTTTTAACAAAATGGCTAATTTGCTACAAAAAATACGAATATTCAAGAAAATGCAATATTTCAAAACCAAAAAGTTGAAAATTAAGAAAGATTTTTTTTAATTTTTAAGAAACTAGTTCAAGTTTAAAACAGAGTTGTTAATTTTTTAACTAAAAAGGTGAATTTTTAAATAACAAAAAACGAACTTTTAACAAAAAGATTAATTTACTACCATAAAAGACAAATTTGTCATTAAAATTTAAGAATTCTAAATGAAAAAGTTGAATTTTTAACCAAGAAAAGAAGAATTTCGAAGCAAAAAGATCAATGTACAACCAAAAAGCTTAAATTTAATAAAGAACTTGTCTTAATTTTTAAGAAACTAGTTCAACTATAAAACAGAAATGTTCATTTTTATACTAAAAAAGTAAATTTTTAAATAAGAAGATTAATTTTCTATAAAAAAAACACAAATTTTTCAAAAAATCGAAGAATTCTTAACCAAAAGGTTGAATTTTCAACGAAAAAAGATGAATTTTTAAACAAACAAAAAAAAAGAATTTTTACCAAAAAGATTAATTTAATACCATAAAAGAGAAATTTGTCAGTAAAATGCAAGAATTCTAAATCAAAAAGTTGAATTTTTTACTTAAAAAAGAAGAATTTCTAAGCAAGAAGATTAATTTACTACCAAAAAAGATGAATTTTTAATCAAATTGAAGAGTTCTCAATCAAAAATTTCATATTTTAACTAAAAAAGATGAATTTTAAAAAAATCCAAGAATTATCAACCAAAAAGTTGAATTTTGAAGTAAAAACATACATTTTCAAACAAAATTCATCATCTGTAAATCTACTAAAAACGTTAACATATATACTTTTAAAAATTTGATCTAAACTCTAAACGCAACATAACTTTAACTGCGACCCCCCCCCCCCCCCCCCCCCTATTAGTTACCCACCAAAGGTTTTGTGAGACCCTTATAAAATCGCAAAATACCTTAGATTATTCTCGAAAATAAGCTGTCTAAAAATTTCCTTAGTGACTTTTCCAAAAGCTTCCACAGCCAACGGAAGATCCAAATCTGAATAGCTCTGCTTCATACTGTCCAAAACTTCTTTCCTGACATTATTAACTGCCGTATCCCGCGATATTTTATCATGATTCTTATCCATGAATATTTCCCTGAGTTTCATTTCCGCGAGGGACTTGACAGACTCAAAGATCTCATTAGAGTGTTCTGGAACTGGATCGACGGGTCTTTTTTCTTTGCCATGTTCAGCCTGGAGTGTTTCTATTCCATTAATAATACTTTGGCATTCCTTGACAGCAGTTTTGATCGCTTTTCTGAGATCTTGCTCATAGACATTGTCGGCTGAACCTTCAAGCATTACAACTAAATTTCTTTTGGTAGCGCTCACTATTAAATTTAAGGTGCTACTTTGCATTTCTCGTCTCGTAGGATTAAAAATTACTTCACCGTCGATTAAGCCTACACGAACGGCTCCAACAGGACCGTTCCAGGGTATGTCAGAGAGAGCCAGGGCGGCAGATGCTCCGTTGATGGACAAAACGTCGGGATCGTTGACTCCATCCAGGGACAGCATATTGCACATGATTTGTGTTTCATAATTGTAGCCAGATGGAAATAAAGGGCGAATTGATCGGTCGATTAATCGACTGGTGAGGATCTCGTGTTCCGTTGGACCGAGTTCTCTCCGGAGAAAATTGGTGGGAATGTGACCAGCGGCTGCTGCTTTTTGTCGGTAGTCCACGACAAGTGGAAGAAATGATTGCTGAGATCCAGAGGTGTAAGTTTTACTAACTGCGGTCACCAGAACCTCGGTGTCGCCAGAGTTCACGACGGCGCATCCATCGGCAAAACGGGCATATTTTCCGGTGGAGATCCAGAGATTTTTGCTGAATCATTTTTATAAGCAAAATTCAAGCAGATCATTTATAAGTTTACCTAAACTTGATTAAATGTCCGAAACTGAGGTATATATGACGAGGACTTGAAGATATTAGAATAACAACTGGATGGACCAATTTTTAGAAATTCTGTTTTTAACGATTTTAAAATTTTTCACCATATTTGACGACGATCAGGTATATGGAAAAAAAGTTTTTCCTTTCGGTAGAAAAAATAAATCATTTCTAAAATTATGAAAATAATAACTGGATAAGGACTATTTAATTTTTTTCACTCTAATTACACAGAAAATAAAAAATATATATATGTTTTTAACTCGTTGAGTAAATTGAACACCATGGAGTATAGAAATAATTTTATTTTTGGCCCTTATCCAGCTGCAATTATCATATTTTCATAAATTCTCAAATTTCATCGCGAAATTGTGGCAAAAATTTGGCATATCCAAAAATACATGTTCTACCCATTAGGGTTGTCCACAAATGCATTGGAGAGTTTTTGGTCAAATCTGAATGCATATCATCCCCAAATTTGTTCGAACCCTCAAAAAGTAAATGAGTTTTTTATGTTGAAAAAAATATATATGTATTCAGAGTGACCATTTTTTTTTATTTTTTATCTCCCGGTTTTCTCGGTGAATATTCGTGATTTCTTCAGGTTGATAAAAAAAATAACTTTCTTTGAAAAACTCACGGTTTTTTCACATATATTATAAATTGCGGAAGTCGATAAATGTCAGAAAACTTTTTTGCATGAAATTGATTTTTAAATCATATAATAAGAAGAATAATGAAATTGTTGTGTATAATAAAGGAAAGTATAGATAAGCGTTTTATTGCACACTAGCAGCAAATGCACACGCGCAAATCGCGCGTTCCTGTCTCTGAATTTCTATTTACTACCATGAAAATAAGCAAATTTAAAAATTCATTATTGAGCCTATTATGAAATAATAGTTAATAATGAATAATTTCGAATTGCAAGCTCTTGAAATTTAAAAAAATATACCAACGATTTTGGACAATTTAAACAGAAAACGGAGTTGAATTGTATAACTTCGAAGTCGAAGCCCTAAGAATTAAAAAATTGTGATTTGAAGAATCACGAAATTATAATGATCCTAGATTAAAAACTTGAAATTATGAAAATGTAAAAACGTTAAAAATTGTATATTTAAGATTCAAATTTTGGAAATTGGATACTTTAAAATTAAAAGTAATTGAAATTGTATTCTTCATAATTAAAAGCGTTCCAAATAAATAATTAAAGATTGAAGACTTTTAAGTTTGAATAATTTTAATTCAAAGCGATTAAAATTTGACAGTTTAATATTGAAAAATTGAATCTTTCAAATCCCAAGCTTCTGATATTCTACAATTTTAAATTGTCATGACATAATAAAATTACAAGTTAACATGAAAACTGATTACAAGACGATTTCTAAAATGAAAAATGAATTAAATTATTTCAAATAAAAAACTTTTGAAATATATAGTAATTTTAAATGGGAAACATTAAAAATAAAAAAATGTATACTCCCAAATGTTGAAACTTAAACGAATGAGAACTTCATTTAACACTGAACAAAATTTTAGTCACCGAAAATTGTGTTATTAAATTTTTTTTATACTCAAACACTTTAACATTTCAATTATTGTAAGTAAATTAAAACCGCCTAAAAATGAATAATGTTCAAATTGCTAATAATATTTTCAAAAATTAAAACCTTAAAAAGGAAAATATTTAAAATGTAGTGTTGTTAATAAAAATTCAGAAATCTAAAATCGCAATTTTTATTCATTTTTATTCATGCATCAATTTCAGACAGATTAGTTTTTATCGTTTTTTGCTTAACTTAATTTTTTTTTCAAATCTTCCTTTAGAATTATCATTCATTCTAGAAATTTTCAAATATAAAATATTTTCAATTTGAAATAACTTATTTGTTTAAATTTTCAACTGAGAATCGGAAAATTTTCAGATTTTAAATATAAAATTATAAATTAAGATAAAAAATACAAAACAATATTGTTATGTTATGATTTCATTTTTTGAAAATGTACAGTTTCATGCTTTTCAATCAAAAATTGATTTATATTTACATCCAGAATTAATCAATTGAAAACAGACTATCAAGGCCTTTAATATAAAATTTAGAAATATGTAATACCGAAAAGGTCCCAAGATTTTGAATATTTGAATTTGAAACAACAATTTATTGAAATAAAAAATTCCAAACCTCCACAAATCAATCAAAAAATATATGATTAATAAGTATCATATGTAGTATCAAGTGACATTTAAAATGACTGGATAGGTTTTTTTACTAAAAGATGTCATTTTTTCAAATCAAAATTCATTTTTACTTTCACCATTACAAATTGCAGAATTTTAAATAATGCGAGAAATATTGTAAGCCTTTAAAATTGAATTATTCTAAACACTTTCAAAATTATATAATTTCTAATTGGGAACGTTCAAGAAATACAAAATGAGCAAATTATAAAATACGGGAAATTTCCAGGTGTGATATCTCGTACAGAGTACAAATAAATAATTACTTTTTAAATATCACCCCCAAAAACCTGTTTTATAGGGTCTAACAACCATAAGTGAAAAATTGCGTTTTGCATTTTTTTGGCGCTAATTATAATGTTGCGTTTTTTAAAATTCAAATTGTTTCTAAACATTGACTACTACTTTCCGCTAATAATAAAATCTTTACATAAATTACAAAAAAAATTATTATTATCATGAGCAATTTTCTATTAGAATGGAGTTAGAAAGTCGCAATTTTCTCTAAATTTTTCAACTTGTTTTCAACTTTTCAGTTAGAGCGAAACAGTGATCGATTAAACAGAAATAATTGTTTAAACCATGAGTTATTATTTATAAAAATAGACTCTCTTAGAATAATCTTATCATAAATTTTAATATTTTCTTTAAATAATGCTGTATAGTTGCCGTTTTTTCTTAAATTTTTAGCTTTTTGTCCACTTTTCACTTCATGAGGTAATAATAATGATTTCAAATTAACATACATAATGGTTTAAACAATTTATTATTGTTTATGACTATCTTTTGTTAGATAATTGCTGGAAAGTTGAGGTTTTTCCTGAAATTTTTAGCATTGCTTTGGCTTTTAAGTTATAAACTAAAAATAAATGTACATTAGCGAACATATTTTTTAAACAATCTTCATTTATGTGAATATATCTTACTGAAATAAAATAGATTTTTGAAATATTCTTCTAATTTTCGACATGGATGATTTTTAATGTAACTTCTCCTTTAAGTAACCTATATTTTATTTTTTTTTAAATTATATTTTAAAAGCTAATATCAAATTTCCTAGGGAAAAAATGAAGAATATCGATTTGTTTACTTAGTAGCAATATCAAATTTTATTTTGAAATTTATTTGATGCGAATTAACTGGTGAGCAACTTCACCCCACACGAGCGACTTTACCCCATTTTGCAGTCATTACTAAAAGCCTTTTGTTTGAATTAATATTAGTATGAACATTGATTATTTTTTCTTAACTGAAAATTCAATGAAAAGTTGAAAATTTCTTTCTAGAATTACTCTAATAGGAGATAGTGATAAACAGTAATACATTGTTTAAACAATTTTTTATTAACTTGTCTTAATTATTATCTTACCAAGTACAAAATTGACAGAAATTTAAAATTTCAGAAAAAAACAGAAACTATCTATACTATGGGAAAGGATAGTTATAAACAATAGTAATTTATTCAAATAATTGTGTCTTTAAATTGATTATTACCACGCTCTAAGTGAAAAGTGGACAAAAAATAGAATATTTAACAAAACCGCAATTTTTTAGCTTTATTTAAACTTACTAATATTAAAATTATTACTTGTTTAAACAATTATTTTTGTTAGTCTGAGTTATTACATCACACTAATTGAAAACTGTATAAAAGGTGGAATGTTAAAAAAACGGCAACTTTCTATCATTATCCTAAGAGAATATTGTTATAAATAATAATAAATTATTTAAATAATTATTTCTGTTGAAAACCCTTTACTTTCTAACTCTATTTCAAGAAAAAATTACTATAAACAATAATAAAAACTCACAAATTCAATTTTTTACTAATGTTTTTTTTTCTAAGAAATTAGAAAATAATTGCGGGAGCGATATTTAAAAAAATAAATGTTGATTCGTATTCTGTGCATAATTATGAAGAAAAACGTTTAGTTTCAACTTGATTCGCATTTACTTCTTGTGGATTCGAACAAATTTGACAAATTTGAAAAATTTGAACAAATTTGAAATTCGAACAAATTTCATATGCATGAAAATTTGAAGAAAAATTGAAGATGAATCAAGTTCTTCTATCATTTTTTTGTACATCATGGAAAGTTTCATTTTTAGTTCCTAATCAGTTGTAATTATCATGTCTTTATTTGATTTTCAGAAAAAAATGCCGGTCATTCTAATTTCCAAATTGAAGTCTACCAAACTTTAGAGTATTTTGACTTTCAAATTTGGAAACGGATGCGCTAAACATTAAAAACTAAAAACTAAACTAAAATTTCAGAAAACAACGAATTTTGAAAACAAAACTAAAATTTAAATATTGATTCGCTGAATTTGCCAACAAAATTAATATTTTCAGAACTTGTTATCAGCAGTTTTAGCTTTGTTTTATTAATTATTATAAATCGCGAAAGCATAAAAATCATCTGCATTTACTATTTAGATCACATAGTTTATTTTTAGTATATTTATTCTGAACAAAAAAAAACTTGTAATAAGGGGTGATAGGAAAACCAAAAAATGTAGTTAAAATTAGGTTCCTTTTTCACGGATAAAAAGCTACAAATTCAAAAATTAATTTTAAAACTATCACGGATTTGAAATGAGCCAATTTTTAATATTTCAGAAATAATTTCTTGAACTTCGAAATTTTTCTCCGTAAAGTTATACCTTAAATTGATAATAATCTAGAAAATCATTATACTAAAGGAGCATTCTCCAATCTCTATATCACAGTACACATATAATTATCTTTTGTCATTAAACCATCTTTGAACTATAAGACAAGATTGGTCAAAATCAAAAATATATCTATAGAAACGAATCGTGTGATTTTGGAGAACAGTCAGGAATTTTCACGTTTTTGTGAAACCGGGAGTATAAAAAGTGAGGTTATACCATTCTTCTACAAGATTTGTTATTCCGCCTACCTCAGATAAGACTTTGAAATTGATAAATTTGATTTATAAAAAATATTTTTATTGCAAAACAACACTTTTACAAACAAATCGAAGGAATACAGTACAAGGAAACAAAAAATATATAAAATATATGGGTACGGTGCATACGGTTTCTAAAGTTGTACTTACTTGTTTGACAGTGAAACTTCAACTTTGGCCTCATTACGAACCTTACTTTTCGTACTATACAAAACTCGGAGTAAGGTATTTTTTAAATGAATGCCCTTACTGCTCGAAAATATTAAATTATTATGATTTAATAACCTATAAGTGACAAACGCCGCCATCTTTTACTGCGTGCCACTCGTTCAGTGCGCACTACAGAGTGCGCAACGTTGCCATGGTAACGAATATGGCGCACCATGTCGATGGAACACGTGCGTTGTCAGATTAGGTTATGTTAATTATACCATAGATGGAATTTATCGAATTTATGTACGGGAATTTAGAGAGCGATTGGGTCGATCGCCCCCTAAACACACCAAATTTTAAATTTGATAACTTGTATAACTGGTACATGAAATGCTTAGGATTCTAAATTCTCTTGAAAAATTTGAGCCCCCTAATTATAATTCCTTATTTTTATTTAGTTATTTTTAAATTTTATTTAAACCACGTACTCCCCTTTATTAGCTTTTCGTATTAATTACTGTTTCTTATTACTTATAAGAAAGTAGTTCAACAAAGATAAAGATTTGTCAGTGAATACAAAAAATGCATCCAAAATGTAGAGTTTTATAGTAAAAAAAAAGATGAATTTTCAATAAAGAAGATTAATTTTTATAAAAGACGAATTCTCAATAAAATACATAAATTCTTAACCAAAAAGTAGAATTATAAAGTTGAAAACTTTCTGCAAAACGGTTCAATTTTTATAAAATAATTACATTTTCAACTAAAAATATAAAAATTTTTCCAAGAGGATTAATTTTCTACCATAAGAGATGATTCCTCAACAAAATATATCAATTTTTTACCAAATAATTAAATTTTCAACCAAGAAAATTTTATTATCAGAAGACGAATTATAAACCGAGTACATAAATCTCAAACCAAATAGTAAAATTTTTAATCAAAAAGATTAATTTTCTATCAAGGAAGAAGAATTTTCTACAAAATACATAAATTTGTAACTAAATCATTGATCTTTCAAGCAAAAAAGATCAACTTTAAACTAAAAATGGAACAGGTGAATTTTAATTGAAAAAATTAATTTTTAATGTAAAAAAACGAATGTTCTACAAAAGTTAAATACAACAGTTGAATTTTTAACCTTAAGATTAAGATATGAGGTTTGAATGAAAAAGATGAACTCCCAATAAAAAATATAATATTTGATATTTTAAGTAATGGAAGATTCTTATTTTAAATCAGAAATAGTTTAATTGAACCAAAAAAAGAAGAAATTGAAATAAAATACTTGAATCCTTGATAAAGATTTTTCGCTTAATAAAGAAAAGAAATTCTAAAATGTAGAATTTTTTAGTTAATAAAAATGGTCAACCAAGAAGATTAATTGTCTACTAAAAATATGAATTCTCCACAAAATTCCTATATTTTTAACCAAAAAAGGGAATTTTGAATCTAAAAGGGCGAGCTTTCTACAAAACAGTTCAAATTTTAATCAAATAATTACATTTTCCACCAAAAAAGATTGATTTTCTATTAAAAAAGTTGAATTCTCAACAAAATACATAAATTTTCAACCGAATAGTTGATTTTTTACACCAATAAGATTAAATTTTAACGAAAAATTCAACAGTTAAATTTTCATTGAAAAAAAAAATTAATTTTCAATATAAAAAACCAAATCGTTTATGTTATAGTTAAATCTTCTACCAATCTATTACATTTTAAAGACAGAAATGGATCATGAATCTTCCATACAAAAAAGTTTATTTTCAATTAAATTGTTATAATTCAAGTTACAAAAATTATATTTTAATCCAAAAAAGAAATTTCCATCAAAGCACATAAATTTTAAACTAAAAAGTTAAATTTTCTTCCAAGAACATTCTTTTTCTATCAAAAAAATACGAATTTGCAAATGACATTTTAAAGCAAAATTTCGTTAATTTATTTACAATTTAAGGATAAAAATGCAGAACTAGTTAACCAACATTGTTTATTTGGGTGAAAAATCAAAAATTCGTCTTTCGATTGGTACCAAAATAGATTTTTAAAATCTGCCTAATTGTAAACTTTAAATTACTGGACGATTTACCCTGAATTTATTCACTTTTTTATATCATAACTTTTCTACTCTCACCCAGAAACTCGATATCTAAGGAGTAAGTTTTTATTTTTTATTATAACTGAAGATTATATTTTTTTATTGCAATCCGCAGCCTAGCGTGTTCCAATTTGTGGCTAGTATCACTTTGAGATTGTCATCTGACACATCTATTTTCTCGAAAATAGAAAGTTTTTTCTAATAAAATTTTGTTGGATTTAAATCAACAACATGACATCTCGGATGTAGATTTCTGTCTTATCTTTAAATAGTGATTTCGATTTTACAGAATGTTCTATCGCTCTCCTGAAAATGTTCGATTTTGTTGGTTATATAGATATGTACTGTCACCGTTCAATTCGCCTAAATATTCATATAGCCCTAAGCTCATGAAAAGGATTTTGGGGAAAAAACAAAAAATACTTAACTCATATTTTGCCTTGAAAAACACTATTTTCTTAGCCCCAAACAGTTCCGGGGCATCATCAGGGCCAGAGTTTTCGATTTCATGCGAAATCGTGCAGTTGCGCAACTAAGGCGCAGCCAAGGTTTGGCTGCCAGTGTCGGTCCAACACTGGGTACCAGTATTGGACCAAACCTGTCTGCCATCGTCGCGCCATTGCCAGATTGATAACTATGGCCTTGACACTGGCTACGGTCTAAGGATTTGACAAAAAAAATATTTAAAAAATAAATATTAATTGATTGCGAATACTTTGAATATAAATATTAATGGTCCTGTTTAGATTGAATGCATATATTTCATTTTGGACATTATATTACAAATAAAATTTCTAACGCTACGGGGTATCGAACCTACATCAATATACCGAAATCTATTGCCTAGAAGTCGGACGTGCTAAACACTTTTTTTTTTAAACAATGTTTATTGAAAGAAATTTACATAATATGTGTATATACATTTATAGCGCTGTAAAAAACATTGATAAAAAAAAGCGCTTGACTTATAACGCTTAAAGGGTGTATGTTCTAATCGGCCTACGTTAGGCGCTCGCAGAATCGTCATGGGAAAATAAAAAAAAAATATAATTATGCTGCTTACATATCTACTATTACATACTGGAGTGTACTATCTATATTTATCTTGATTGATAACTAGAAAAATTTACAGAGAAATGGAAAATAAAAACTAGTTTAACATTTGTATGTGCAGTAATTATTTATGCTAGCCACCAATCCCGCTTTGTATTGAGCCTGTGTTTGTCCTTAGTGTCCCTTATGGCTATGTTAGTTGAGTAGGTATCTACGTGGAATATTAAAATTCCCATACATTTCATTTGCCTTGTGTAATATTTTTTTATCAAACTTATGCCTATGTATATGATAAATAGCGGGTATATTATTGACATTTTGAAGATAACCTTCGCTATCTAAGTGTGTAAATGATTCTGGAGGTATATAACCAGTTAATCTCGCTTTTTCATGATAACCAGGATTTGAATAATATGGCCCCGCAATTAGGGGGTTTTCAGTGTTACATGCTGCACTAGCGATGTGATTCCTGGTAAATTTCAGTATAAAATTATCTATACGTGGTATATTAGCGCAATCGTATAATATTTGATTGGAATAGTGTCGTCGATAATTTGACTCGGGAGTTTTGTACATTTTTAGACAGGCTCTGAGACAATTTCTTTCGAAGACCCTTAATTTTTCCATGGTGGAAGGCGCTATATTGAACCAGACCTGGCACCCGCACGTCAATATGGGCTGTATGAGCAGCACATACGAGGGTAGTTCAATAAGTCCTTAGAATGAAGTATAAAAACAATTTTTTTTGGGTAAATTTTTTTTTATTTTTCAACATAATCTCCTTGGAGCTC
>NC_046661.1:124327393-124332648 GCF_010883055.1 Belonocnema kinseyi
TATATCTAGTTGGGAGTGGTGCTGACTGAAAACAGATGATTTGGAGCGATTCGCGCGCCATCTGTTGGTCATTCTAAGGACTTATTGAACTACCCTCGTAGCATAGAATTTTAACTTTAGAGTCTAAATGCTTGGAGTGAAATAGATGCTTGGCATTAAATTAGGCCTTTTTCCCTTTTTCCAGAGCTTCTTTAACGTGATCATCGTGTCTTAGTCGATCGTCAAGGTGATCTCCCAAGTATTTTACTACCCTTTTGTGTACTATGTATTGGTTTTCATTTTCGCTTGTTTTTATTTTGAAATCTTTCCATACTTTGCAATACTTTTTATGAACTTCATTCAAGTTTGGCCTAAAAAGGATTGTTTCATATTTACTTATATTACATTTTAATCTCCAGGTATCAAAAAAGAATAATAATTTTAAAAATATGTCCTGGAGATTGGCTTGAGCTTCGTGCAGGCATCTACTGATGACATATATTATTAAGTCGTCAGAAAACTCCTGGCTTTTTTGTTAGGTTTTATATTTAATCCATAAGTTCTCAGCAAGTCGCAAGCGTAAATGTTAAACAATATAGGGGAGCTGACAGCCCCCTGTTGCAGGCCCTCATTGAGCACGAGCGTCAGATCTGATTTATTTTCGCTATCGAATACAATTTTTTTTCCGTGCAAGGCGTTCCATAAGATTTTTATAAGGTATTTCGGAAACTCCTTCTTTATTAATCTGAAAAATAGGTCATCCAGCCAAACAGTATCAAAAGCTTTTTTGAGGTCTATAAGACAGGCCGCGACAAATTGTTTGTCATTTAGAGCCCAACAGACATCGGACACAAATTTACTAATCGCGTGTATTGTTGAGTGTTTGTACCTAAATCCAAATTGCGTATCAAGGATTATGTCATTTATTTTCCATGTTATTGAATGGATTGATTCAGTAATATTTCAAATATTTTGCTTATATTTGGCAAGAGACTTATTGATCTATAGCTCTCTAGAATCTTTGCCTTTCTTTTTAAGTGCTTTGACTCTGGCAGTTTTCCATTTATCTGGAAAATGGTAGTTATTCAACATATTGTTAAAAATTATAGTGTATTCATGCAAAATATTAGTAGGTAAGTTCCTAATTGCAATGTTTGGGATTCCGTCCGTTCCGGATGATCTTTTGCTGTTATGATTTTTTAAAATGTTTTTAAGTTTATAGATGTTACAAAAGTAATCCTTGTCATCTTCGTATGTGGGATTAGAGGCAGGATTTGTGTCGCAAAAATGGGTCAGGGTTTGATTATTATTTTTGTCATGCTCCATCTCGTTCTTAAGTTTTTCTTCAGTGTTTATAACAATATTATTTATATCGTCTTTATTATTGTTTCTGTTTTGATTATTGATTGAAGCAAAATGTGCTCCTAGCAAGTTTAATTTATCTCCACTGTCAGTTATATTGAAGTTATTTTCTTCGTCTTTAGGTGTTGAGAGTTTGTCGATTTCCGCGGCTTCTATCAAGTTTATTTTATCCTGTGGAATTTGGAAATTTGGAAAGTCAGTTTCGTTTTTTGATCTAAATATTCTGTTCATTTCTGGAAATAGGTCATCATTATCGTGCATGAAAATATTTCTTATTCTATTATACCAGTAATTATTAATGTTCCTATTAAATAAATGATTTATTTCGACTTTAACGTCTCTTAAGATAAATTCGTGCATGTCAAGTAACGGGCATTTAAATCTCCTGCTAGTAAATACCAGTTTTCTGAGTTGTAAAGTTTAAGTTCATTAAATATAAGGGTTAAGTCTTTGGAAAAATAATTTCTAGTGTGGCCTGCTGCATAAGCGCTAATTATGTATAAGTTTTGATGATTTTGGTGTAGGATTCTGATGATGGTTATTTCGATTATTTTAGTTTGGTTGTCTGACTTGATATTTACCCTGTAAAATTTTAGATTATTTTTTATTATTAGCGCGGTCCCTCCTCCCCCTCTGTTATCTATCCTGTCGTTTCTTAGAATTGTGTAGTTTTCAAAGCTAATTTTGTGTCGTGAATTTAATATGGTTTCGCTTATTATTAGCACTCCGCTAAACTGACAAGTTGAAACTGTGAAAAAGTCATCCTCATAAGCTGCAGTTCAGAAAAGTTAAAAAACCAAATTTTAAGCTCTCTTTTTCTAATTATTTATTATTATGCGACGAAATATTAGCAAGAATATTAATACAATAATTTTTAAATAAATAATTTAAATCGATAACAATTTTTCTTTGCGTAATATTTCATTTTTTTCCGTTGTAGCCTGCTTTACAACTTTTTGCAATGACAGGAAATGTAATATTTCATATACATTAAACATTTTTAATGACAGAACTTAAGAAATTTCATCGTGAACTTTGACAATTTGTCAATAATTTTTTTTTATCTTTCGTGTAAGATTTATTTATTAGGTGTTAAAACTGAGACTTGGCGAAACAAAGTGCCGATTCTGGCTCAAGCATCGGTGGAGGATCGGCAAATATAAATAGCCAATATAGGCTGCCAGAACTGGCTCAACATTGGGCCGATTAAAATGCCGATCTTGGCCCAATAACTTTAGCCGACCTTTGGCTGCAAAAATTGGACCAACACCGGGCCGTGTATTCAGCTCCGGCAATTCGCACTAGGATATAGTCATTTATTTTCAGTCCTTCAGATTGTAATTGTCCTGAATGGATTATTTTAATATCTTCATGCGTCGTCATGAAAAAACATGTTATAATTAAAAACTTGATTATAATTCGCACCGTAGATTAAATTGATAAAAAAAACTTGATATAATATCAGAAAACGATGATTTATTTGCATGCAATTATTAGAATTATAAGAATTACACATACAAACGTTAATTCCTGAATTTTGAATATCCATATTTTTCGGCTTCACTAAATAAAACGACAAAAGAATCCCTGACCTCTTCTCCGACAGGAATGATTTCTGAGGTAAGTGAAGACAATAGACAACTTTAAAGCAGCTTTAACCCAATCAGTCGAAGTTGCAGTCAACAGATCTAATTAGAAAAAATGTTTATTTTTCGATATTATTCACTGTGGTGTGGTTGAGACCTGGCTGGTCACACGGAAATTCTTTTCAATTATTAGCGATCCATAAATTACGTTACCGATTTTAAACTTTATAGACCTCCTCCCCAGACTTTACATTGATAAATTCTTTTAAATAAAATTAATGTAGATGAATTATTAAATTCAATAAGAAATACAGTGAAGCTCTTTTTTAGCGTCGATATTGGGGCTGACGGTGGGTGGAAACTAACTTATTATAGCCCGCTCCAACTTTCTTCGTTCACGCCTGAGTGCTCGCCTGAGTGACAACCGCGGACTCCGCGCACCCAGCGCAGCTCCTGTTACACCTACCTGCAGCGGGGCGTCAATTCATGGAAGGGTTATAAAAGAGAGGGCTACTAAAGAGTTTCACTGTATTTTAAATTCCTGAGATTTCAAGCCAAAATATATTGCATTTCCAACAAAATAGTTAAATATTCAACTAAAAAAGATTTTCTACCCAATGAGATGAATTTTCAACATAAAAGGACAAATTTTCAGAAAACCCACGAATTTAACTTAGCCATGGGCTAAAGAGGGGTTTTACGTTTATAAATTCTTTTAAATAAAATTAATGTAGATGAAATATTAAATTCAATACGAAATATTTTTTATTTATAAGATTTCAAGTCGAAATCTATATTGCATTTTTAACAAAACAGTTGAATATTCAATCAAAAAAGAATTTCTACCTAAAGAGATGAATTTTCAACTCAAAAAGACCAATTTTCATACGAGTTTTTAAAAAATTGTTCCAAATTTAACTAAATGGTAAAATTTTCAAGACAAAAAGATGAATTTTTTCGAAGGCAGTTGAATTTTCAACGAGCAAGTTTCTTTGTAACCAAGAAAGATTAATTTTCAACCAAGAAGAATGACTGATCTAACATAAAAGATGAATTTTAAATTCAAAAGGATGAATTTTTAACAATGAAGTTGAATTTTCCAAAAATAATCAGGTTTTTTACAAATTAGATGAGTTTCTAAGCAAACGGTTGACATTTCAACATAAAAAGATTCATTCTTAATCAATTTTTAGCGAAGAAGTTCATGTTTACCATGAAAGATGAATTTTCGATAAAAAAGGACATTTTAAAACAAGAAAGATGAATTTTTAACAAGTTAGTTAAATTCTGAATCCAAAAATTAAACTTTCATCAAACAAGAATAATTTTCTACCCAAAAAGATGTCTTTTTAACAAAAAATGAATTTTTAACCAAATAATTGAATTTTCAACAAACAAGATTAATTTGCTACACAAAAAGACGACTTTTCAAGAAATCACGTGTATATTCTACCAAATAGTTTAATTTTTAACTTATGAAATATACAGGATAAAGTTTCGAAAAAAATGAAATAATTAAATTTTCAGATAAAAGCTCTAATCAAAAATATCATTGAACAAAAAAAAACGATTTTTCAATAAAGTTGTTAAATTTGCAAGCAAAAAGATTTACTTTCAACTAGGAGGGTTAATGTTGTAGAAAAAAGAGGAATTTCCACACGGTAAAAAAAATTGAGCTGTGACAGGGATATTATTCCTTATTATAGCCAAACATTTAGTTGAAAGCGAACGAAGAAATTTATAAAGATCCCTGGATCAGCGAAAATGAATATCCTTGACCATTTTCCATATACCAGGGATATCGTATAGTCAAACCCCTAATAAGTATAGCTATAATAGGGATATTAAGAATAGGTGTCTGAAACAATTATCGAAAGAGCGCCGGTGCATTATGGGAGCAGCGAAATAAAATGGCGGCAGTCTATTCGGGAGCAGTGACAGTTGAGATTTACTTTGGACAATTAAACGCTTTTTACCACTTAAAATGTGCGCGATTGTTAATATTAAATGGAGTTTGTAATGCAGTAATAATAATTTACATTTGTTTCGATTGTAGGCGATAACTATATTGAAATATCAAGAAACGCGATAAAAACAACAAACTTGACCTCCAAATGCATTACACGGATTTCAGGGAAATTCATTTTCGCGATACCAGACGAAAAATTGGCTACTGTAAGTTAATATATTTCTATAACAACTAAATTTTTTTTTCTGATCTTAAGATAATACAATTGAGACTCCGGATTCTATAACCACGCATAAAATTTGCCTGGCCGCTTCAGGCCGCTCGAGTTGGCCCCTGATGGCTTGAAAATCAGTTTTCGA
>NC_046661.1:124332748-124338183 GCF_010883055.1 Belonocnema kinseyi
TCGACTCGGGATACTTATAAGATACTACCATGATTTTTTCAGATTTTTTGGTCCAAAAATAAATTAGGCCAAAAACCGGCCTTACTGACCCTCCCCCTTTTTACCAAAATACAGGAATTTTAAATAGAATTATATAATTTTTAAGCCAAAAGACAAATTATCGATCAAAAAGATAAATTTTTAACACAAAAATATGATTTCAGAACCAAACAGTTTCATTCTCAACTAAATAGTTAAATTTTTTACCATACTGTTGCATTTTTAAGCCAAAAGATGACTTGAACCACGAAGATTAAATTTCTATCAAAGACGAATTTTCAACAAAACACGTGAATTTTAAACCAAAAAGTTGAACTCTTAACTAAAAAAAGATACATTTTGAACCAATTAGTTAAATTTTTTACTGACAAAGATAAATTTTTTAATAAAAAATGGAATAGTTTAACTAAATATAAAAGGAAGTTTGAACAAAATAGATGAACCTTCAACTAAAAAAATGATTTTTTAACAAAGTAGTTGAATTTTTGATTTAAAAAAAAATATGACTAGTTAACAAGATAGTTTTATTTTCAACAAAAAAAATTAAATTTTGAAGCAAATAATAGATCGTACAATAGAATATTGGTGCTAAGTTTCAAATGTTATCTAAGTGCGTAACGTTATTTCCACTTTACCTGCCTCCCCTTGTTTCCAAACTTATCTGCTAATCCTAAATAGGTAACGCAGTTTATGGAAAGTACCACCAGGCCACTTTTTTTTAGTATAACAATACTGATTATTCATGCAATGGATATGATCTTTCAGGGATTTATAACTTACGTAAGACAGTAGCGACATTTCCAGTTCTAAATACTGTACCGCGTCTGTTGTGAATTGCAGCTATCGTCTTGTTACCAATAGCTAACTAAAAAATACATTCGAATGAAGAAATTAAATCCAGATAGAATCATCATTCCAATTATTCTTTAACGTCTTAAATTAAACTCTAGTAGCAAGGTTTTTTGAAATAAAAAAAATGTAAGCTCGACACAGAAAAACATAGTTGATTAAAAATCCCATGACTTTGTATTATAGCCTTGGATTTGAGAGAAAGTCAATTAAAATGCACAAATTTTGCATTCAAGAAAGTGATGAACCATCATCTTAAAAGCATGTAACATTTCGACCGAATTTTTAAAACAATTGAAAATTTATTCGGAAGCCGATGAAATTATTCATTAATAAATAAAAAAACTCACTCTCTGAGGACTCGAACACCTACCTAAAGTGCCTAAATTTGTGTATTCTAACGCACGCACTAACAAATTTCGCTATCAAAGCACATTGATCTTGGTTACAAAATCTCGGTCAAGCATTTTGAGGCAGAGTTGTAAAAAGTCGTGCGGTGATCCTCAACTATCTTCAAACTAAAATTTGTTGAAATGAATGTTTCTTTAAGAAAGCATTTTTTTAATGAATGATGAATAGTTCAAAGGCGAATTGAAATATATATATATGTGTGTGTGTGTGTGTTAAAAATAAATTATATAAGTATATGTATGATTGCTGAAAGGTTAACAATTTTTATTTTTAGACATGTGCTACGATTAATGAATTCTTTTTAAAAATATCTCGATTTCGTTTAAAAATTAAAATAAAAAACCACAAATTCAAAATGAATTTTTATTAATTAATATCATAGTATTATAAGCGCTTAAGATCTAAAATTTTAATTGTAATTAAAGCCATGTTACCGACTTTCAAAATGATTTGATTAAATCTCCTATTATGCAGTATGATATATGAAGTTTAATTTTATGTGATTGAATAACTTTTTCTATCAAATCTAAGGAGTAAAATATAATCTCAATTAGAAAGTAAATCATGTGCAATTTTCAAATGAAAGAAATAGCATTATGCATACAACGTAACAGTTGCACAACCAACAAAACATGCAACGTGCGCAGTGTTACGGACATCGTTCACTGCGCACATACGGGGTTTCAGCGACTGTCGACAGAATTCTATAAGCCTTTATTCTCAATTCTTCCATTACTAATTTTCTACATTCTTTTTCACAAATGATATAAAAAGTCGCTAACCATCAAATAAAATCTGATTTAAAAAAATTATGATTTATCAACTGTTCGCGTGAATCTCTTACCTTAACGATTATTTGACGATCTCTTAAACTCTAGACAAATATTTATTATTTCTCAGAAATGATCGCTTAGTTTTTGAAATGTTTTTTTTATAAGAATTAGTGGATTCCTTCCTGTAACTGTATTTAAAAATTAATTAACTTCTATTCTGCTCTTCAGTCTAACTTCCTGAAATCTCATCAGACTTTTCTATCTATCCAGGAGTCATAGTCACTTAAAATGTAAGCGATTATTTTTTCCGCGCACGAACAAAAAACTACAAAATTGCACAAGCAAATATGTTCAAAATAATTTTTTTTTAATGCAAATAAAATCCCGACCCAGCAAGTACCCTTCAATCAATAAAATAAAATCACAAGCAATAGCACTACGCAAAAAAGCAACAGACGCACAACGGGCAAAACGCGCAACGTGCGTAATTTACGGGAAATGTTCACTGCGCATTTAGAGATTTTCAGCGACTTTCGACAGAATTCGATAAGCCCATATTTTAAAATTTAAGCTATTGCACAAGTAAATATATTCAAAATAATTTTCAAAAAATTCAATTAATGTAGATAAAAGAAAAGAAAGCGAAAAGAAAGAAACAGAGGTCTCCTTTTTCTTCCCTGTTTCTTTTTTTCATATTTCGAATTGAAGTATTTGTATTTACACTTGTCCAAATTTGGTGGCTTTTGGTTCATGGAATTTTAATTTTTGTAATTTAGATTTTTTAATTTTTTTCATGTTTTTAGCATCAGCAATAATTTAACATAAGTTTATGACTCGTATAATAAATTATGAATTTGTTTCATCATATGACATAATCTCACCAATTCATCGTAATTCTCAAGAGGAAATGTAGTGTGTCCATAAAGAAACGCCAAAACTTTTCCACAACTGTGAAATGAGATATATGCGAAAAGTTTGTGGGAAATCGATTTGACGAATCTTTCTAAAGACCTTGTTTCTATTTCACTGAAAGGCTGTGGTTCAGAATATTTTTCCGAAAATTCATCGTCGCTTCCATCATACTCTTAAAGGAAAAAAATTATGCTAGATCGCAGCATTATATTTTAAAATGTTATCAAAACTAAAAAATAAATTTGAAAAATATTATCATTTCGCGTGACTCACGAAACCATCTCAATAAAAACGCCGGGTTTTTTAAATCTTCTAAAGGATAACCTGACACCTAAAATATTCTTCTCCTTCCAGGTTTTCCCCATGCAGATGATCTTAACTTTATCGAGAAATCGTTCTTTGAGTGTTTGAAACCATTGCATAAATTTGTTCCACGGTTAAAAGTTGTGAAAGTGAAATGGTTTCTGCGATGGCAGCAGTAGTGGTTTATAATGTTTATCACAACCTTTATCTTCATCCCTCAATTTTCGCATACCTTGAGAAACTGATTTGTACTGCAAATAATTTCTGTGCAGAACTTTGATAAAATCCTCATTTTCATCTAGTGGCACCATCAAATCAACGGAATGATTAACGTGTCCTGGATATCTCGAAAACATAAACTGGAAAATTATTTATCAAATTTGTTAAATAATTTATTATAGGAAAACAAGTTACTTTCTAGAAATACAAAAAATTATTTACACTTTCGTCTGTCTGCTCAATTTTTTGCAAAAGTTGGACGTGTTTTTCGGTCAGGGGTACAATTTTGTAAAGTTTTTAACTTTGGTAAGAATTCTTCTTTTCAGCCTTGGTAAGGATTATCAGATATAAAAAAAATGATTAATTTCATTATCATATTCTTCCAAAATTTTCGAGTGTTCAGGAAAAATAAATTATTTCCAGTGATTGATTTATGTCTAGTTAAAATAAATTTCAGTTCTTTGAGCCTATAAGTGTAGACATTTATTTATATTCCAAAAATAAGAAGAAAAGGAAAGAGAATCTTTTAATCTAATGTTTATTTAAGGGAGCAGATAAATTGATTAATACGCAATTTTTATAATTTAAAATTGTCTGAACTTGACCACTTGATTGCAAAGAACATCGAAGAACTGTTTTTTTCTATTTCATATCTTTGCAGGCGGAGAAATCCATAAATGCCTGCGATAAGTCTGTGATAAATGAGCATCAATTTACCGATCTTAAATATTTGCTTTATACAACCGATTTTTTAATGAAAATTAATCTTGTGATTTTTTAATAGTCTTGCTATGAATTCTGTAATGTTTAGAAATATTTACACTATTTTAATTTAGAAAAAGTACATATAGGAATATAGTAATATAATATTCGTTATATTCGAAAATTTGAGGAAATATAGGGAAGGGAAACTTCCCCACATAGTGGATAACGTAACCTACAGTGTATAATTATTAATTAAGATCGCAAATAGAAGAGAAATGATTATTTATATATTAGTTTATGAGTACGTGTAGTGTATTAACTATTAATTAAATTAAATTTATTATTTGACATATATTAGTATTTTTAATTAACGATTATTATCGGTAGGTTGCATTATCCACTGTAGGGACGTTTCATCTATACATAGATGAGTACCAAAAAATTTACCACTTTAAGGGCATGTGACACAGCTAAATACCTATATTATCGACCTCACTTTTTCAGTTCACTGAATGTTTTTTTGAACCCAAAAACTTTTTTTGTGAATAAAATATCAAGCTGAAATTTTGGAAAATGTATTAGAGTAAAATAAAGTACGTTTAGGTACTGCATTTTGGTAGGAACTTCACTGAAAATTATTTCATCTTTTTTCTGAACCTCGACATTTTTTGAACGTTCGAACTTTTTTTATACATAAAATATCGGTCTCAAACTTTGAAAAATGCAAGAGCCGAAAGAAAACTACGTTTAAGTACAAATCTTAATAATAAAAGATGTAAAAAAAAAATTTCAACAATCAATTCCATCGGAATCAGCCGGTAACGTTGTACACGAAAATACGAATCCTCTAGAGCTTCGTGTGAAAATAAGTTGGGAAATAAAAAAGGTGACGGTAAGGTAGGAAACTGGCCACGTGACCCACTCGTCACATGGCCTTAAGTCACAATCATTTTCCATGTATCCTTTAAATAATAAATTTTTTCTACAATTGGAAACAATTGTAAAAAAAAATACGCAAAATGTCTTCTTATGTACTTCTCAAAAACTAGGAACTTAAAATAAAATAAGGTGAATATCCCAGTAATCGTGAAACTTGGTTATCATTTGAATATATATTTTGATTCCTCTAGAATCAAACCGAAGGGCCTATGACAAAGCCACCGAACGCGTCCTCGGGTTGCGGATAGGGGGTCCCTGTACCAAGGGTTTCTGCTGAATATGGTT
>NC_046661.1:124338283-124339626 GCF_010883055.1 Belonocnema kinseyi
GGCCAACAATGCCGACCAATCTAGAGCTGGGGGAGCCAATGAAAATGGATTCAATGCGATGGATCAGCGGGATCTCGTGACCTTTGGGTGGACGGAGCAACTCAATCACGACTTGCTAGACTGCTACGATGCGAGTGTGGTCTGTGAACGGGGTTACATGGCACGGCTGCATGCTCTGTGGTGCGAGAAACACCCGGAGCTATCGCACTTTTCGCAGCAACGTCTGCGAAACCATGCTGAACTACTCCGTAAAAGGTGCTATATAAGCGGAACGCCTACTCTACCACAGCTAGAACAAGCCGGCAACAAAGAAAAAGAGGCGACACTAAGACCAACCGCGGGCAGACATCCAATAGATGAAGAGCGATGCTTTACGACCCGGAGAAACATCAACACCAAGGTTTCTCTCAAGCCTAAAGATCTGGCTGAAATGGATGACGAGCTTCGTGGACATTTTTCCGGTGAATCCGACCTCTGGGCTATCAATTATTGTGTGTATAATGCAGCGAGAGCTTTGGCCGATGCGAACCGTAAAAAAAAACCAACGGCTGATCATAAGACCAAAAGACGAATGGATCAACTTGCCATAAACATAGGCTGGGCAAGACAGTACGCGTCCCGCATTCAATGTGTGATTGACTACATCACATCTGGCAGGAATTTTACCACCCAGGTTCAAAAGTTCGCGCACGAACTCCGGACCCGTTATCACACACTTAACAAGTCAAAGCTGCTGACCATCAGACAGCATATTGTTGAGAGAATACGGATACTATCTGACGCTAAGAGAAGTCTAGAGCGAAGGGAGAGGTGGGTCAGAGAAAATCAACAGTTTCTCTCTGACCCATCTCGACTCTTCCAAGACCCTCCAGTTACTGTCGAACACCCACCCAAACCAGAGGAGGTCGAAGTATTTTGGAGAGTAGTCTACGAAGTTCAGCATAGACTGGACGAAGACTCAGAAAATATAAAGAGCTTCAAGGAGTTATGCGTTACCCTCATAACACCTGATGAAGAATGCCCACCCATCACAAAAGAGGAGGTGAAAAAAGTATTAAGAGGGATGAAGAACTATTCCGCACCGGGACCAGATTGTATCAAAACCTTCTGGTGGAAGATGTTTTCTTCAACCCATCTGCATTTGGCCCGTATTTTCACCTCATATTTGAAGTTGGAAGAGCCGATTCCAGAGTGGTTGGTGGAAGGGCGCACAATTCTTCTGCCGAAAATAGGCAACTTAACTGACCCGAAGAATTACAGGCCAATAACTTGTCTGAACATGCTTTATAAGATATTCACAGCTATCCTAAATGATAGGATTGTTCGGGCAATTGAACCTGTGT
>NC_046661.1:124339726-124346068 GCF_010883055.1 Belonocnema kinseyi
GCACATAGAGTTGCAAATGGAAGAGACCCTCTTCTTAAAATGGTCAGGAATCACGAAGAAGTGGGCAAAGGAGCATTTCTGTACAAAGCAGCGGAGGAGGTTCCTGAAACACTCGGACTTGACTTCAGTATTAGGGGTGAGCAAAATGCTTCAAATTTAATCCATCTCGAGTACTCACTCCTGAAAGTCCGGATTAAGAAAGCACAAGAGAAAAACTTTCGTGAACAGCTCCTAGATAAGAGGATGCACGGTATCTTCCACAGAAATGTGAAGGATCAGTCAATGTCTTGTGAGCTAACGTTTGCTTTCCTTAAATCGCCCGGATTGAAGTCTGGTATAGAGGGTTTTATTTTTGCATGCCAAGACGGTGTCATTTCCACCTTAACATACCGTCGCCACATTTTTAGCCAAGACATTCCCGATGATAGCTTCAGGGGGTGCCATGCACACCCCGAGCATTTAGCTCACATACTATCTAGTTGTCCAACACACGCGGGAACGACTACATTCGAAGGCACAATGCGGCACTAAGAGTACTCTATTACCATCTGTCACTCCTACGGCATTCACCTTAAAATCGCTCCTCTAAATGATCCTAGGGAAATTGAGTCAATTGTCGAGAATGGGAAGTGCCGTATATACTGGAACTTTATATTCTCGACAATTGTTTCTGTTGCTCACTCGAGGCCTGACATGGTGACATGGTTATAGCTGAAATTTTACCGCGATTTCGCTGGAAGCGGGTGCAATTTTTCAGATTAGCACCCGCTCCCGGCGAAATCCTGCGGTTGTCCTTATGACAAATTTTTAATTATATATGTTAAAAGACTTAAAATAAGATTTAATGATAAACACTACTTATTTTTAATATTTTATTACAGAAAACAGAAATTACATGAATTCAAATTGAGTAAAAGGCAAGAAAATTGGCATCACGATTACGGGGCAAAGGTCACGATTCCTGGGACAAAAAGAATGAATTTTAATCAAAAACTGTTGATATGATTCAAAAAACGACCAGTTGAATTTTTAATAAAAAATATTCAATATTTTCCAAAAGAGGCGAATTTTATACAAAAAATTGTCGAATTATACACTGATTTTTTTTTGTTTTTTTTGGATAAAAAAAAAGTTGAATCGATAAGTAGCGGGATTTTCAACAAATTACATTTTTTTAACCAAAGACTTTAATTCTGAACCAAAATGATGAAATCTCAACGAAAAATATAATAATTGAATCACAAATAAGAAATATTTTGATTTTAAATCAGAAACAGTTGAATTTATCCAAAAAGTCGAAGTTTCAACAAAATTGTTGAATGTTCAACCTAAAAAGATTTTTCCGTCAAAAAAGAAAAAAAATAATAGACAAATTACAATTTAAAGAGAATGACAAATAAAGGATATTTTTAGGGAAATTGTTCTTTTTAGAGAAAAATTCATCGTTTTGGTTGAACATTAATTTTTTAAAATAAAATGTAAATATTCAATTGTTTGTTAAAAAATTATCTTTTTTAGTCGATATTTCGTCTTTCTTGGTCTAAAATTTAATTATTCCAGTTAAAGATTAATTATTTTGGTAGAAAAATTTTATCATTTTATCAAATTTTTATGAAATTTTTATCAAATTCTTTTCAGATTAGGCTTTCTTTGTTGTTCAAAATTATTTTTATTTTAGCTGAAAATGTAATTATTCGAATACAATATTCCATCAATTTATTTGGAAATTCGTTTTCTTTTTTTGGTAACAATTATTCTTTTTTTTTGGAAAGTTATCTTTCTGGCTTAAAATTGAACTATTTCAGTTAAAGATTTATTTATTCATCTGGCTGAAATCCTTCTTTGCTACAACATGCATTTTTTTATTGAAAATTTCACTATTTCATTTATGGTTGAAAACTGATCTTTTTTAGTTAAAAATTCAACAATTCAGTTAAAAATTTCCGGGGTTTTTTGTGGTAGAAAATTCAAACAGTTAGTTGAAAATTCATATATTTCGTCGAAATATCGTCTTTTATAATATAAAATTATATGTTTTGATTTCAAATTCAACTTTTTTTTTTAAATTCATCTATCTTGTTGAAAATTCAACAATTTCACTTCAAAATCTATGTTAGAAATTTAAATTTCATAAAACATATAAATTAAATTTAAAAAAAAAAACTAAAAACAAAATATTTAACTCGGAAAACTGTATACATACATATTCTGAGTCGATTGTTTTAAGAAATGAAAAATATTTGAGTGGCTCCGTATGAAAAATTATTCTTGGCAAAATTTGAGATACCTGATAAAAAACCTCGAATTTTCAGGTAATTTTGTTCAGGATTTGAGTAGACATCATGTTATAGAACTTCTAAAATTTATTTTGAAAATATGATTTTTCTCACCGATAAAAAATCAAAATTCATAAAAAATTACAAAACTAAAGCGCTTGGGAATATTATTTAGATCGTGACAAAAGATTTACATTAATTTTTTGTTTTCAAAATTGAGCAATTAAAAAATATGAAATCTTATTCTGGAAACATAAATTTCTGCTCAGAGAAGAAATATAAAATTAAATATTCCTGAAGTGACTATGCGCATTAAAAATAAATTTATAGATATAAGAAGATGATATAAATTTACCGCGTTTAAGAAATACTTTAAATTAAAAATAACTGAAGAAAAGCGTTAATAAACATTATTGTAAACGATTATTAATAATTCAAAATTGTAATGGAAATAGCCGAGGTAGATACATAATCACGATTGGACTTCCCTGTTTAAAATCCGAATAAAATCCGATAGAATCCGGATAACGCCCTGATAGAAATCGGATAGAATTTGTATACGGGTATATCCGGGCTTTATCTGATTACTTTTATTTATATCTGGGAATCATTCGGGGCTATCCAGGTTCTACCAAGGAACCGTAACTAATCATTTATTTTGATATCGTCTACATTGTTCTTCTATCCGGGTATATCCGGGTCGTAACTTGAGTCCAAAATAGCGTCTATCCAGGTCTATCATGAACCAATCAGGTACAAGAAATCAATAAGTTTCAATATATATAGTTCTATCTGCGAGCTATCTGGGACATGCAACCAGAAATTGATTTCCTGCATTCACTAAACGAAAATTCGTTGAATCGAATAATTATATTTCGTCGTCTCGTTTTCCTGGATCAATAAACGTAGATATTTGAAGCATAGGATTTGCGATTCGCAAGGAATAAAATCCTTCTTCATGAAATTTCTTTGATAAACGCATGAACATAAAGAAGAAATTTCTTCTTTATGTTCATGTGTTTATCAAAACTCTAGAGCGAGTTCTATAGTGTTTTACATGGAACGTTGTTTGCGAAAATAAACAACAAGAGCAAAACTGAATAAGGAAATATATCGCCCGTGCTTAGGAGAATGAACACGTAAATTATATTGCTGTGAAAAAAATTCTTCTTATCATAACCCAATGAAAAAAAACTCATCTCTATAAAACCTGATGAACAAAAATATATGTTAGTAAGCACTGTAAAAATATACATATTGGTAAACACTGTGAAAAAAACACGTCTTGCATAAATACTGTGAAAAAAACCCGCATCATTGAGTGGCTGTGATAAAAAACACATTTTAATAAACACTGCGAAAATAAATCCTTCTTAAGAAACGCCGTGAGGAAAAAGTTTACTCGTGAAAACGCCATGAAAAAATATTTTTTTTTGTGAAAACGCCGTGAAATAAAAAACCTTATTTATGAAAATACCGTGATAAAGTAACTTATTAAGAATGCATTGTCAAAAATAATTATGAAAACTTTTGGGAAAACAACTATTTTCACATCGTTTCTTCAAGTAAATTATTACTTTTTCCTATTGTCATAATTATAATGGTTTATAATTTTATTAATAATAAAATATGTTATATAATTTTACATTAAATGCTTGTATTTTTTAGATTAACTCTTTGTTACACGTATTTTTCTGTCCAATGAATTTACTTGAAAATTCTTACTCGGGGGTTCATGGCGGATTCAAAATGGCGACTTCAAAATGTTGAAAAACGAGCTATATGAGTTTGAAAATATCTACTTGGGGGTTTTTGGGGTCGCTAATTACGAATCTGAAGTCAGAATTTTTTAATTTTTAATTCAAGAGGGCGGATTCAAGATGGCGATTTCAACAGTTTAAATAAAGAGATATATGAGCTTGAAATTTTTTACTCTGGGTTTTTTGTGATCACTGATTGCGAATTTAAAGTCAGAATATGGAAATATTAAAATTCAAGATAGCAGATTCAAGATGGCGATTTCGAAATTTAAATATATATATATATATATATATATACGAGCTTCAAAATCTATACTCAGGGGTTTTTGGGGTCGCTGATACGGTCGCTGATCTACGATTAGATTCTCGCAATTCTTCAAAATAGATTGCATATGGCCAAAACTGATACATTAATTGTGGTTGAAATGTTGATGACATTTTTTTAATTTACTCTTACTTAGCGTAATCCATAAATTCCATAAACGCTTACATTATTGAAATCAAAGTATTTAAAATCTCATCTACGATTTCGAAGATTTACGTATCAATGTAAACTAAATTTGGACGCCTAATTTTAATTTAAATTTAATAACTTTAAATTCGTAAGCAGTGTCTCCAAAACCCCACCATCTTGAATTTGAATATTTATAATTTCTAAATTCAGATTCGCAATCAGCGACGTTTATTTAGCATACTCGCTAGCCATATGGGATCCGCCATTTTTTTAAAATTTTTTATATCGGATTCATAATCAGCAACCTTGAAAAGCCCGTTATACCAATTTTGAAAAAAATCGAAAGTTTATTAGGCATACTCGTCCGCCATATTGGATCCGCTATTTTTTTCGGAATTTTTGACATCGGATTCGTAATCCACTGTGTGGCAGCGTAAACACACACGATTTTAACTTGATATTTATTTCTAGTTTTTGCATAGTTCACCAATAATACTTTTTTACGACAAAATGATTATTATAGTTTTTTTCTTGGAATAAGATAGTTTAAATAAAAGTTTTAACAAATACGGTCTTTTTTCACGGCTTTTTCAAGAATAAGGTTTTTTTCACGGTTTTTTCATAAGTAAGGTTTCTTTTCACGGCGCTTATAGGAATGAGGTTTTTTCTCAGCATTTACCGAAATATATTTATTTTTCGTAGCATTTTACTGAGATGTTTTCTTCTTCACGGTGTTTTAAAACAATGTTTTTTTTAAAGTGGCCTAATAAACAATTTATTTTTCACGGCGTCTTTGAAACAGGTTTTTCTTCATAGCTTTATTTTGCAGGTTTTTTTTCATAAGCACCGGCGATATATGCTCATCATCATTATCATTTCGCAAACGTAGTCTTATTGGCCAAGGATCTCTTACAAAATGTAGCAAATATTTTTTACTTTTCTGCCCAACCTGTGGCTTGGCGGATAACATCAACATTAATTCCTTGCCCATAGCAAACCGAACATGATCTATTATCCAACGAGTTAAAGTCTGAGCTGTGGCGGTTTTCAAATACTTTTTATATGTTATAAAAAGCTCGTCCACAGATTTTCTTAAACAAGTTGTATATGTTTTTTTAGGTAAACGCCACACAAACACCCGGCTGATAAGAGAAAAAAGGAAGCGTCAATGAGGAATACGGTTTGTTAGTCTTTGAAGTTTTAATCCAGTCAGGAATTTTGATTTAGAGAAAATCATCACTCTTAACTATGCTTTGTAAACAGATCTGAGACAAAGTCTGAACCCTTTTTGAAATAAATAAAGCTAATAAAGTCACTAATTTTTGTGTGAACAATTCTTTGGACAAGTTTTCATTCGGACCTAGGGTCTTCGTATGAAGATTGTACCGTGGTGTTCTCATAGATTCTCGATAGCAACGCTTTTAAATACAGAAGCGATATCAGAGACTAAAAGCAGCCAAACAACTGATCTGTACGAATTATTTATCCACACCTTATTATCTTTTAAATATTCCCACCACAATTCAGAGGCTTTTCGTATTGCAGATAATGAACAAACCATCATAGTTATCGCCGACTCTGAAACTCCTCGCTTGCGAAACGCTTCCCTGATAACCTTCTTGACACCAAAGTAAGATTGTGGGCCAGATGATTTTTTCTTTTGAAATAATACAGAAGTAAATCTACTTGAGGATCCCCAAATAGAGAGGTTATTCTGTTATTAAATCCAAAAATAGTGGATACCAGACGTGACTAACCCTTAAACGGCCAAAACGCCACTACCGGTACACTGCTTTTCAACGGCCAATAACTAAGACTATTCGACACTAGAAAAAATTGAGACACATATATT
>NC_046661.1:124346168-124357138 GCF_010883055.1 Belonocnema kinseyi
CATTTTGATCCTGCTGTTTCAGAATGTAATTTTGAGAAACAATGTAAGCAGCAATATATGTTGCAATCAATGCAAAATCTAGTAGTCCTCTGGCGACATTGTCCATTATTACATAATGCTCTTGTTCGTGATTCACAAAAAAAATAGGCACGAAAAATCACGTTTTTTTTTGTTTAAACTGCATTTTTGGATAATAAATAAATTTTTTGAGGAATTTCATTGGCACCGTTGGAAAGAGGAGATCTTAAGCAATAAAAATATATGTGTCTCAATTTTTTCTAGTGTCGAATAGTCTTAGTTATTGGCCGTTGAAAAGAAGTGTCCCGGTAGTGGCGTTTTGGCCGTTTAAGGGCTAGGCCAGAAAGGAACTATTACAACACCCTCTGCCCTGTCATCAATTAGTTTTCTCAAACCCTTAAATCAACCGTCATTGCTTCTGGATCCCTATACCAGGAAATGAAACAGTCACATTTTTTATTAATGCTTGTGGCTTAACAAGACCGTACAAAAATTTTGGAAGTAGTCTGCGATACGCTGAAAAAACTTATCTTTTAACTCCCATTCGGTTTCTATTATTTATCGGCGATAAAATTATTTGTAGATTTTATTTATGCCGCAAAAATACAAAAAACTCTTTTCCCGCACCATTTCCATATCTATCTGTCTATGCTATATTTCATTTTGGATATTGAGCACACCACCCATGCAATTAACATAGAAAATCACTGTTGTATTGTTGCAATAAGCACCACAGCCAGTCAATGAAGAGGCTGAAAAAATCTCTAAACGATAAACTGAAGTTCGGATGGGGCTATCTAGACTGTTTATATATTGGTACTTTATCGTTTCAATTGAATCCTCACATCATCTGAAATATTAATCCACGATTCAAAATCCCCGTTGGTTTTTTCCAATGCTAGAACATTTTAACGTCATTGATTTAAATTGCTTTGTCAATTTTAAAATATATTTTCTTCATCCTCTGGTAACACATATGGAGCCGCACAGAGGCCAAACGTAAGCAGTTGAATTCGTACAATTTTTCGTTCAACTCAAAAGGAAGAAATTTTCTAAATTTTTCCGCAATAGGAACTTAAAAAGATGCACCCTTTAGGCTTTAGGCTAATAGTGTATGGCGACAAATACTTAATAAAAAGAGTGTCAGTATAGTAAATGGCGCCTGAAACAAAATACCTTGGATACTAATGGACCCAAGTGGGGAACCTCACATGACGACTTTGTGAGGCTCTCCACTTGGGGTGATTGCTAGAGAGATTGATCAGCAACCTGAGCCGCAGCAGTGTTGCGGAACGACCGTGTTATGCAAGTAAATAACACGAGAATTCTAGATCAATGTAAAAATTCTATAACCCCTTCCTCATCTAGTGAGTCACGCTTTTACCCCGAAATTGAAATGGCTTAATGGTGTAATAATAATAATAAAAATCATAAAATTTTCATGTTGGAATCAACGTTTCGCCACTCATACAGCACACTTATCAAGGCAAAAAAAAATAGATGATAAAAATGCAAGCCGACAGGAATAGCAACAACACCATGATGTTCTCTCCTGACAACCAAGAATGAAGTAGAAAATTGGGTGTCAGGAAAAGAGCATCATGGTGTTTTTGCTGTTCATGTCGGCTTGAATTTTTATTTCTTATTTATTTTTCCCCTTCAATAAGGGTGCTGAATGAATGCCGAAACGTTGATTGCAATAGGAACATTTTATGATAAATGCCTAAATTTGGTCGTTGGGTTCTGGGTTTTATTTTCAAGAATTCTGCTCATTAACTTTATTATTGAAGGTTAAATAGCATTTTAAATTTTATTTTAATCTCATTTAAATTTCTTAAATTTTAATGTAAAAACCAGGTGTTGTTACCTACCGTGGTTTGAAGTTAAACTATATACTTTGTTAAAAATCAATTTTTTGTTGATGATTCATATTATCTGAGAATTTATCTTTGTAGTGGAAAATTTAACTAATTTTTTTTCAAACTAAAAATATAACTTTCATAATTTTGTTGAGAATTCATCTTCTTTGGTTGAATTTAACTATTTTCTGTTTTAACTAGAGTAGTTTTCCGTTGAAATATCAAGTATTCCAGGCTTTGTTGAGAACTCTTCTTGAAATTTGTTTTTTAGAAAATTCGTCTTTTTATTTATTTTTTTGATGAAAATTCAACTATTTTTAAGCAATTCAATTAATTTTGAAATTTAATTAATTAATTAAATTTAATTACTCTTTTTTCAAATTCATCAGTTTGGCTGTTGATTCAACTGTATTTTTCTTTAAATTCGACTTTTTCGGCGTATTTTTACTGATAGAAAATTCGTTTATTGTTGTTTGAAAATTAATGTTGATGTGAAACTTCTTTTGGGACGGGAATGAATTGAAAAAGCGATATATCGTACAAACGTTCATTCATACGCGAACGAACGAACAGATTCCATATCTCTATATCTCTCCTACTAGTATACTTTCTTTACCCTCTTTCTCTATTCGCTTCTCCTTTTTGTGCGACGATTCGAAAATTCCTCTAAAAATATTCGTCTTCGATATCCCCACTGCTGCCACGCTAAGCAAAGAATGCATATACTCTCTTTCTCTCTCTCTCTATCTGCACTCTCTCACTGTGTGATCACCTCAAAACTGTTTTGTTGAAAATTCATCCCTTTAAATTGAAAATTCATACATTCATACATGAAATACGAAATATTACAAATCTTTTGTTGAGGATTTATTCATATTGTTTGTTTGCTAACTGGACTATACTTGGTTAAAAATTAAAATACTTTTTTCTTCTTTTCCGAAAAAATAAATTCCCTAATTCTTTTCTTTTCTTTAAATTGGAAAAGCTTGCTTTTCAGAAAAATGGAAAAGAGTCTAGTATAAATTGAAGTATAGTCACCACTTAAGGAGTATTCAATAATGATTTCAACCCAATATTTTTTCATATTGACACCCCCAATCGTCTTTTATTGTGGCCGGAAATGTCCGAAAAAATGCAAAATAGCAGTTTCTATCAAATTCATGCTAAGTACGGTATTTTATTGAATTTTTTAAATAAAAATTATTTTTAATCGATAAGTGAGGAGCTTCAAACTATTTTTTAAATAATTTTTAATGGATTAAACAATTATTATATGTTTAAAAAATTTTTGCCTTCCTAGGAATCGTGGAAAGTTCTTATCTTTTAGGATAAATTATACAAAGTTGATGAATATCAAGAGTAGTAGTTTTTGTGTAACATATTTGGTTATTATTTAAACAATTTTTTCTCCCTAAAATCGTAAAAATCTATTATTTTCTGAAATAATGACACAAAGAATGATAAAAACTCATAATGATTGACTTGCGCCTGTTTATAGGGAACGTGGACAAAAATTTAGATTTGTCGAATCGCTTACCCTCTATATTGTTTAAACAATAATAATTTGTTTAAATAAGTTAATTTAACTTCTCTTATTAAAATATAGTTCTTTTTCCCTAAAAATCACTCCTGTAGAGTAATTGAATAGGTGAATTGAAAATAATTTGCATGTAGATCTTTCCTAAAGTAGATAAATGAAACAGAACAGAGAAGCAATTTTAAGAAAAAAAGGACTTACTTTTTTTAGAGCAAATGAAATTAATTCTTTAAATAATATAGGGTATAAGCGAAATAGTGTAAGAGATTCGAAAAATCTAGACTTTTCTCACCCCTTCCTTATGAACATGCGCAAGTAAATGATTATTAGTTGTTTAAGTAATAGAAAAATATTTTAAATAAAAAAATATTACACTTAACATTCGTTATTTGCAGAGAAAAAAATTGTTTAAACAAATGAAAATTGTTTGAAAAGTTTTTTAGTATCCTTTAGAAACAAATATTAGTCTCAACATATGTTAATTATGTCATTATTTAAAAAAATAATAACTTTTATCGCTAGTCAGGGGAAAAATTGTTTAAACAAATAACAACTGTTTATATAAATAGCCAAATATCCTTTAAAAATATATCGTTCTCAACATTTTTTAATTGTGTAATTATTTCCAAAAAATAATAACTGTTTACGATTTTAGGAACATAAAATTGTTTAAATAAGTACCAAATATGCTAAACAAAAACCAATACTTTTGACATTTATCAACTTTGTAAAAATTACTACGAAAGATAATAACTTTTCCCGATTTACAGGAAACTTGTTCAAACAAATAATAATTGCTTAAACAATTTAAAATTATTTTTAAAATACTTGGAAGCTCGTCACTTATCGATTAAAAATCATTTTTATTTTAAAAATTCCAAAAAATATCGTCTTTAGCATGAATATACTTTAATTCACATAAAGTTCATATCCAATACTTTTTTCCATTTTTTTAAAAGCTTTGAAATCGGTTAGCATTGAAAAAAATCGGAATTTCTTTTTCCTGGAAAACGATTAAATTTGGGAGGCCTTATCACCAAACATTGAAAGTTAAATTTTTACAGGTGTAAATTTGAACTACCCTAAATTCTTTAAGCAAACCAAGTTAATTTTCTATCCAGATAGTTAAATTTTCAACAACAAAATATTGAGTTTTTTTTTACCAAAAGAGATCAATTTTGAACCAAGAAAAACAAAAATGTCCACTAAATTGTTGAATTTTCAAACTTGTTTGTTCTCTTTCTACATCTTTCCTCTTATGTTTCTAGCAACCAATCGTATTTTTAGTTTCCTGAAATAAAGATAGAGGGCAAATTAATTTAGCGGCTGTGTTTAGAATTTCGCGCTGATTTTAGCCATTTTTCTAACTTTGACACCTGTGCATGGTCCCAAAAAATTGGGCCAGCCGCAAGCCAAATAACTTGTATAGGCTGAAAAGTAAACAATTTGCTTATGTTTTGCTTCTGTCGGTTAAGGCCTAATTTTTCCCTCTATTATTGATTTTAGTTTGACAGTGCAGGATTAAGGTGAAGTGTGACAAATCTAAAAATTCGGAATCAGAGCAATGAGTTTTGAGGAATTCAAAAACGAGATTGAGGTGGGAAGCAGAGATTGCAGGAAAAAAGGTACGACGATTCGGAGTAAAGAACGGGAAGTGATTAAGTCGATTATTGAGTTTTGTGATCAAGAAGCAAGGCAAAAGTGCTTATTTTTTCCACTTCGTCAGGCAACGAAACGCGCTGCTCAGTACGCCAAAGTTTCGGAAAGAACGGTTAAAAGAATCAGAGAACAGGTTAAGTTGGGTATCGAATTCACTGATAACGAAACTCATTCTTCTCCTCTGAAAGTGGTAAGCGAATTATTATTTTTCTCCATATATAAGGTTAAGTTCACGCTGCGTGCGTTTTGTTATCGTAATCGTTTCAAATTTAAAATATTTTGTTTACACACTCAGCATTGTGTTTTATATTGAGAAATTTTATAGATAATTTTAGGGTCGACAGGGGTAAGTGTGATCAGAAATTAGAATTAGAACTTTTATCAGTGTTATTTAAAACATTTGAAAAGATTACTGTTTAAAATTTTGCAAAATTATTTTTGGACTTTCTACTATTAATCTTCCGCGTCTTTAATCAGCAAAAACTTGAATTCGCAAGAAAAAAGTGTAACAGTTAATATTTCAAGGAAAAATATGAAATTTCATTTTAAAATAATAATTTTATAACCAAAAAGACGAATTTTCAACCAATAAGGATTGTTTAGTTATGAAAAAAGAAAAGTTCATCTAAATTGTTGAACGTTTTAGCCAAAAGACGAGTTTTCTGTACAAAAATTGAATTTGCATCCAGAAAATATGAAATTTCAACGAAAAAATTAATTTTGAGCAAAATATAGATAAAATTCCTCAAGGAGTTCGACTTTTACCCACGAGATAAATCTTCAACTAAAAATATGAATCTTCAACAAGAAAACAGTTTAATCCTCAAGCAAAGAAGATAAATTTGTAATCAACCAGTTTAATTTTTATTTAAGAAGGATGCAATTTTTATTCAAACATATACATTTTTTAATTAAAAAGACAAATTAAAAAAAAATTGCTGAATTTTCGTCTAAAAAAGATTTTAGTTTGACTTTTCAACATCAAAATATTAGTTTTAAACAAAAAGTAAATTTTTTACGAAATAGTTGAATTTTCAACACAAAAGTTAAATTTTCAACTAAAGGAGATGACTTTTTAACAAAGTTTTTGAATTTTCATACAAACCGTTAAGTTTTCGTTCAAAAAAGATGCTATTTCTTTTAAAATAGATTCATTTTTAAATAATAAAAACAAATTTTCAAAAGAAGTTGAATTTTCATCCAAAAAAGATTTCAGTTGACTTTACTACAAAAAAAATTAATTTTAAACAAAAATGTACAAAGTAGTGGAATCTTCAATGAAACAGTTTGAATTTTCCACCAAATAAGATGAATTTTTATTCAAAAAAGATTTCAGTTTGACCTTTCAATATCAAAATATGAATTTCAAGCAAATAATAAAATTCTTGACTAAAAAGTTCATCTTCAGGAGGAAGCAATTGCAAAAAAGAAAAAAGAGAAATATAAATACAAGATATTTTTTCTAAATCTCTGACTACTTTTTATTTCTTGTTGATTAGGTTCGTTTTTCACTGATCATGTATTATTTGGCGCGTAAAGTTTAAATTTATATTCAATTTCTGTACAATTACTGCGAATTATTTGTTCATGTAAAATCAATAATTATAAATGAAATATGCAAAACTAAATTTTGAACGTAATAATTTTAATTTTCTATTTGAAAAAATGTAGTTTGCTTTAAAAAATTAGTTTTAAGAGAATTTAAAAAATAATTTAAAAATTTGAATAAATTTAATGATGTTTCAAGATTTTGAAATCAAATTTTGAAACCTTTTAGGGATTTTTAAATCATTTAAAATGTAAATAATTTAACTTTTAATTCAAGAAGTGTTTAGTTTTTAACAGTAATTTAATCGTTCAATTTTTAATATTTCTAGCATAAAATTGCTTAAAATTATTGGCAGTTCAGTTTCTATTGCCTCAAATGGCAATTTTTTTAGATTTAGAGTTCGAATTTTTCAATTTCATCGACCGTGAAAAATGTTTGCGAACCGGGGGAAAAACGGCATCACACTTACCCCGTAGTCTGATTTTTAAATATTATGTCATAATTTATCATTAAAAATAAGAAAAATGTTTGAAAAAAATGGCGGATCTTCAAGATAATTATAGTAGCTTCCTTTATTTCTACAAAAAATCCAGAAATGTGCTTTAGGTAAGAAAAAATCAAATCAAAAGATGAAGTGAAAGTGCGTCTGGATATCCGTGCGCGAGTAGGAAAACCTACAATTGTCAGGGATTTTTTTTTTTATTCTGAGAATTTCATCGCGAGCGTGCGTAAATTTGATTTAAATTGTAATATGAAATTAAATAAAAATGTTTTTTCATTTCTAAAAGTAGCTTTATGTTACTAGATGTAATTATTTTGTTGAGAAATGGTTTTGTTTTCGGTTGAAAGTAAATTTTTTTTTAATGCAAATTTCACTTTTCTATTTTATGTTAAAAATTCAACTTTATGGTTATGTATTTTGTTGAAAATGAATCCTTTTTAGTAAAAAATTGGCTTGAAAGTTCAACAAAATTAAAATCAATATTGATCTTCTTTTTTCGTTCTGAATAAATATTTTTTGGTTAAAAATTCAACTGCTTAGTTGAAAGTTAAACTCGTGTGTTATATATTTTTTGTAATATTCTTCAATTTAATTGAATATTTATTTTTTTGAGAATTTAACTATTTTGTTGAAAATTTGTTTTATTTTTTAAAATAATTTTCTTAAACCGAAAATTTAATTATGTAAATTTTAGTAGAAAGTTATTCTTCCTGGTTGAAAATTCAGCTTTTTGGTTGTTTTGTTTGGAGGGTAAAGCGTTTTTTTGAAAATTTCCTATTTTTTGAAGAAATTCAACTTTTTTTATGTGCTATTTTTTTATAAAATACTTACTTTTTTAACTTTTTATTACTTTTTTTTATATTTTTTGATTGAGTTCACCTATTTTTTTAATTCAAAATTAAATTTTTTTGTTGAAATCTTAACTGATACATTTTTTTAAGAATTTATTTTCTTGATTGAAAATGCAACGATTTGGTTGAAAATTGGACTATTCCAATCAAATCCAATTTAAAGTTTTGTTTAAAATTTTTTTAAGTTGACAAGTCAAGTATTTGTTGAAAATTCTTCTTTTTGGTAGAAAAATAATCTTCCTTCTTAAAAATTCAACTTTTTGAATTAAAATTCAACTATTTTGGTAGAAAATGTATACTTTTCGGATAAAAATACTTTTTTTTATTTAAATTAAAATATTTTTTTGTTAAAAACGCACTTTTTGTAGTTGACGATTCATCATTTTAATTAAAAAGTCATCTTTTTGCTTTAAAATTTAACTAATCCTATCGAAATTTCCATCATTTTAGTTCAAAGTTTATCTCTTGGATTAAAAATTAATTTGTTTAACCAAAAATTTAACTATTCAATTTTTGATTGTAAATTTATCTTTTGTAGTTGAAAAGTTGGTAGAAAGTTAATCTTCTTGGTTGAAAAGTTATCTATTCCAATTAAAGATTAATCATTATATTTGAGAATTCACTTTTTGTTGCTTTAAATTGTACTATTTCAATTAAAGGTTCAGAATTGTAGTTGAAAATTTTACTTTTTGGTAGAAAAATTCAACTATTTATTTAAAATGAATCTATACTGTTAAAAATGCAATACTTTTACTTAAAATGTTAGGAATTTAAAGCGATTTAAATTTAATCGAATATAGTACCTGCATTAATTTCACTCAAAAGAATAGATTTTTATTTTTGTAAAAAAATATCCTTCTTTACCCTCTTTTTTAAGGGTTTCTACTTATGTAGAAAATATCTTCCATTCGAAAAATAAATAAGTTAAAATATATACATATTATGTTTGTTACTTTCTCAGCTTCATTTTGTCATGTTTATTAAAAAAAAATTATAAATTTCTTAATAATTTTAACTATACCATTCGGAAAATGAGGCTTTGAATCTTAAAGCATGTATATAATTAAAAAATTAAATCTATATTGTGTGATACTAAAATTTTTCAAATAATGTATGCTTTCTTTAAATTATATTATATTCAATTCAAATTCCTAATAGTAAAGCAATTTTGAAATGTAGTCAATTTTTAATTAATTTTTTTTTCAATTCTGCATTATTTTGAATTAAAATTGTCTTCAGATTTGAAAACTTAGTATTTTTTATTGATCTTATATTATATCCTCTTTCTATTGCGATTGATCATAGAAGATTACCACAAAAATACGACGTGGTTTATTTCGAATTTCAAGTAGCATTTAGCCTGCGCATGCTCAACTGATAATAGTTATGGATAAGGAAAATTGTACTGTAATGAGATTAAGTATCTTTATATAACGGAATACTTACGAGTATGTTTCCTTTCACTCAAGATTCCGCAGCATTCTTCTCGCCACATCGCTCAGTCATTCGATTTCCAAATTAGAAGAAAAATGAGTCTAAAAGTTTGCAGCAGCTTGTCGTTCATGTTTTTGGAAAGTCCAACAATTATTGGAAGATATCAACTTGCAAAGGATGCTGGATTTAAAGCAGTTGAAAGTGGATTTCCCCTCGGATTCTCGATCGAACAGGTCGTTGAAGCCAAGACGAAGGCCGGTGTTGACCAAGTTCTCATTAATCTTTTCACAGGTAGGATTGATTTTTTTTTTACAACAAATTTAAATTACATCTCTAAAATGTAGGGTGACCAGACGTCCTGATTTTTTTCTTCTATGTTTTGATCTTTATTGTCTAAAAACGAAAATTCACGGCTTTTGTTTGCTTGGACTGGAATTTTGTTCAAAATTTCTGAGGGCGCAGTCTCATTTTGAGTGCACAATTAAATTTCAGAAACTTGACATGTGTACAATTTTAATAATCTTAAAAAAAGGAAGTGATTAAATCTCTAGAAAAATGGGAAGTTCTGAAAAGTACTTAAAATAAATAACACGTCGTACGGATTGTACACAATTATTTAAATAAAATGTTGACTTCAAAAAAGTTAACTGTTCTGTTAAAATTCATCTTTTTTGGATGTTTAATTAATAATTTTTTCATTGAAAACTCATATTTTTGTTTTAAAAATTCCACTTTTTTGTAGAAAATTCGACTTTTTGTCATGCAAATTCTACATTTTGGATAAAATTATTTTTTTGTTAGCCGAAAAATCTTTCTTTGTTGCAAACGAGTCTTTTTAGTTAAAAAATTTATCAGTTGTAAAAATTCCATTTTTTTGCCTAAAATTCAACTGCTTGTTTGAAAACTAATATTTTTTAACGATGATTTTGAAATATCTACCATTACATTTTTTGTTGGAAATTCAACTGCTTAGTTTCAAGTGGAACTACTTTGTTAAACATTCATTTTTTTAAATTGATAATTTTTACTTTAATTTGAAACCCTTTTTTGGTTGGGCCTATAGCTATTTGGTTGAAAATTCGTTTTTAACTAAAAATTGAACTATACAATTTCTGGTTGAAAATCTATCTTTTTAATGAAAACATTTATTTTTATTGCGTTCAAAATTAATTCCTTTGGTTAGAATTTTGACATTATTGTTAAAATTCTGTTGTTTTTGGTTAAAATATAATTTATAAACTGAAAATATCATTATTTCATTTTTAGTTGAAAATTTATCATTTTTATTTAAAAACTCAAGTATTTTGTTGAAAATTCGCCTTCTGGTAGAAAATTAAACTTTATGGCTAAAAATTCAGCTATTTGGTTTGAAATTAATTATTGTAAACTGAAAATTCATTCTTATTGAAAATTCAACTAATTTGTACAAAAATTCATTTTATTTATTGAAGATTCATCCTTATAGTTGAAAATTCATTTCTTTGGTTAAAAATTTAACTACTTTTCTAAAGTCTTGTTTTTTTGTTGTTAAAAACTAATTTGTTAAATTAAAGATATTATT
>NC_046661.1:124357238-124364701 GCF_010883055.1 Belonocnema kinseyi
TATAAACTAAAAATATAATTATTTCATTTTTAGTTGAAAAGTTATCGTTTTTATTTAGAAACTCGAGTATTTTGTTTAAAATTAGTCTTCTGGTAGAAAATTAATCTTTATGGTTGGAAATTCACTTCTTTCGTTAAAAATTCAACTACTTTTTAAAATTCTTTTTGTTGTTTAAAATTAATTTTTTAGATTAAAGATAATATTGCATGATTTATCTTTGGTTAAACATTTTTCTTTTTTAGTTCAAAACTCATGCATTTTGTTGAAAATTCGTCTTTTCTGATAGAAAATTAATCTTTACGGTTAAAATTCAGCTATTTGGTTAAAAATTAATTTTTTGTAAACTGAATATTCATTCTTGTTGAAAATTCAACTATTTTTTACAACATTTATTTTTTCTAAAGTATTTTTTTGTTGTTGCTAAAAATTAATTTTTTAAATTAAAGATATTATTGCATGTTTTATTTTGGGTTTAAAATTGATCTCTTTTAGTTGAAAACTAATTCGTCTTTTGGTAGAAAATTAATTTTTGTAGTTGAAAGTTCATATTTTTGTCGAAAATTGAAATATTTGATACAAAATAAATTTTTTTCATTGAAAACTTCAACAAAAACACTTGAAAATCACTTACATGTATGCAGTGATGCTATCGGACCGCTTCTTTTTACACCGTGCATGTACCGAAAAATGTGGCTCATTTTAAAGCTATTTTTTCACCGTATCACAACAGCTTATGAGTGTAAATCGAAAACAAAAATTTTATAGAATTGCAAGAATTTGAAGTCGTAACAAAAAAGTTGAAAAATTGCAATATTCCTTTTTTTAACAAAAATATTTTTCTAAAATATATGAAACATATAATTATCAAGTTTCTATGTAATTTCCTCAAAATATATATCAATTCAATTTTGATTCTGATTTGCCTACAGATGTTTTCAAGTGTTTCCAACTTGAAGTTCTTGCAATTCGAAAAGAAAATTTTTACGATTTATACTCATAAGCTTTTATGATATAGTAAAAAGATAAATTTTGCACGGCAGTGTATAAACATTCAAATAATTAATTAATAATAATATATTGAAAGAAATGAGCTATTTCTTTGATTCAATTTAATTTTTTAAAGTGAAAATATGTTTTAAATATTTATCTGTGTAAAAATAATTATTTATAGGATTTATTGATTTCAAATAAACCTGCGCATTTTGGTACATGCGCAGTTGAAAAAGTTGCTTACAGCGCGTGCATCGCTACAAGGCCGGGGCAGCCAATGAAAGACATTTGACAAAAATAACCTGACGAATCGCGGTAGAGGTGGGGGGCCTCTCCAGCCCCAAAATTCTCAAATCTTTACGTTTCGTGTCCTTTGAAATAGAAAAGACTTCACTGTACTTACAAAATTTTTATAGGTCATGTTACTCATATTATGTATGGTAACAATTTTATTGTAAATATATTTTTTTTAAATTAGGTGATGTAGATAAAGGAGAAGTAGGATTCGCCGCCATTCCTGGAAAAGAAGAAAATTTTGAAAAGAGCGTTGACCTTACCATTGAATATGCAAAGGCTCTAAGCTGTAAAAAGTAAGTGTATACTTTTAGTTTTAATTTTCATAGAAAAATATACAAATTTCGCCATGAGTCTCCGGAAAATATATTCTGTTTTTTACAACGTCCTTCAGAATCCATATAATGGCGGGAAGCGTAGAGGTGCTCACAAAAGCAAATGACGAGGTCTTCGAACGTAATATTAGGCATGCGGTCAGCAAATTTGAAGCCAATGATATTATGGGTTTAATTGAACCCATAAACCCATACGATCTTCCAAACTACTATATGGATAGTGCTGAAAAAGGTAAATATTACAAAGTAATTTAATGCAACAAACATTCAGATTTTTATTTTTCAAAACGGACAACATTTGTTTCAGCATTGGCAATTGTTAAAAAGATAAACAGTCCGTACCTGAGAATTATGCTAGATGTTTTCCATCTGCAACAAATTTGTGGAAACCTCACCCGCGTAATTCGCGAATGTCTACCTTACACTGGTAAGTAAATTAAATTCAAAATTTTCAGGTCTCCAACTTTTAATTAAAATTTCGAAAAGATTATTTTTTTAGGAATCGGGAGTTAGAAGAAGGTTTAAAGAAAGTCCATTAAATTATATTGATAATTCTGCGTTCTATGAAGGTTATTTCGAATTAACCTTAAATTATAGAAGTGGTAGTTTGCTTTTTTTACTGTTTATTGAAATTTTTTATAAGACTTTCAAATTATTTCCCTTATACAGACTTTGCTACAGAATTTCGAATTTAATATTTTAGCCCTTAGCAGACAATTTTCGAATTTTAAAATATCCAAACTAGAAAATTTCCGAATTTAAACATTTACCATTTTTATTTATTAAAAAGTTTTGAAATTTTTAATTCTAAACTCTGAAGTAAACAACTGAAAATCACAAAAAAGAAAATTCCCGAAACTATAAATTTCCCAAATAATAAAATTCCCAACAGTTCATAATATTGTCCAATTATAAAATCACAGAATTTAAATGAATTTTTGTAATAAAAATTATTTATTTACTGAAAATACAATAATAAAATATTTTTTTATCAGAGAATTTTTCGTATTGTTTAAAGTTTTTGTAAAATTAAAAACACGTTTGCCTCAAACGAAAACAAATTCTCTTTCAATTTTCACCGAATCTAATAACATTTCTCAAACCAACTTTGTTGGATTCAATTTTGCAGTAACTTATATCGAAATTTCTTTTTAACTTTTTTTTCCATAAATAAATTTTTTTTCAATTGTTATTTTAATTTCAAACAAGAATTGTAAAAGAACTTTAAATATTAAAGGAATTTCTTTTTAAAAAATACTTCATTATTTTATTTTTAATAAATAATATTGATTAAAAAATAATTGTTCAAATTCGGAAAATTTCTACTTCGTATATTTTATAACTTCGGGAATTTTATTGATCGAGAAATTTTACAATGCCGGGAATTTTATTTTTTGGAATTTTTCTGGCGCCCCTATCAAGATTTTCAATTGACAATACTTTTTAAATTCTAGCTCATTATAGTTTTTCTTCTAAATTTAACTGCTTGAGTTTGAAACTTATACATTTCAAAAAAATTCAATTTTAAGCATTTTTAATTTTAAATTATTGTCTATTTTTACATTTATTAAAGTTTGCATTCTCCCAATTTTTTTTTGTTACTTTGAATTGTATTTAAATGATATTATGGCTTTCACTTAAAAGTTCTATAAATTTGAAAACATGGGTGGCCGCTGGACCGGGAAATGACAGTAAATTTATTTTTTGACCGGGAATTTTACAAGTTTTTAGAAAAAAATTTCTCCAAGTTTGATTTCAACAGTTTAAAAAAATAATCAGTTGGATTTTTCTCCTTTTAAATCATATCATTCAGTTTATGTTGCGTAATTCGAAAGTCTTTCACTTACAAATTTTCTATTTTGAATATTAATTTTTAAGCGTACATTTTTCATTTGAAGAATTTTAAAATACAGTTTTAAAGGCTTAAAAAATGAAAAATTAGTGGCGTTTGAAATCGATAATTTTGGATAAAAAAACCTTATTAGTTGAACAAAAGTGAATATAAATAATGATTTTTAAAATTCTATAAATTAAGGATTAATAACTGACTAATAATTAATCTTTCAAGACGATTCGGAATCAATTCAAAATTTAAGAATTTCGAGATTTTAACGTTGAAAGTTAAATTGTTTCAAATTGGAATTTCGAAATTCTTAGTGTAGTTAAACAAATGTAAACGCTCGATTAAAACTTTATAAACTATTTTCAATTTTAAAATAACTTCAAAATAATATATTCATAATTAAAGGATTTGGTCAAATTTAAAATATCGTTTAGCCTAAAATTTGAAATGTAATTTAGAAAAATAACAATTGCTGATTATTTAGACATACTTGACTGTTTATGTAAAATCGGTAACATAAATCAAATGTTCAAAATAATAAACATTGAACGTTACCATTTTAATTGTTCTATTTGAAAAATTTAATTTACAAGTAAAATTATAGAATTTTGATGTGTAATAAATATTGAACATCTATAATTCCTAGAAAAAATTAATTAAATTATAGAAGTAGTATTTTCCTTTTTTTCTGTTTATTGTAATTTTGTATAAGACTTTCAAATGATTTTTCTTGTACAAACTTTTCTACAGAATGTCGAATGTAAAATTTCAGGCCTTTGCAGACAATTTTCAAATTTTCAAATATCCAAACTAGAAAATTCCCGAATTTAAACAATTACCATTTTTATTTATAAAATTAATGAAATTACTACAAGTCAAATTGTATTACAATTACATTTTATTTATAAAAAAATTTGATTGTTCATATCAATATCAATATATACAATAATCAGTATCAAATATTCAAAATAAAACAAAAAAAATAAACATTGAACGTTACAATTTTAATTTTTCTATTTGAAAAAATTTAATTTCCAAGTAAAATTATAAAATTTTGATGTGTTATAAATATTGAACATCTATAATTCCTAGAAAAAAATTAATAAAAAATTTTTGGTAATGATTTAAAATAATTTAAAAGAAGTGTCTACGTATACCAACAAAATCCAGATTTTTTAAATACAAAATATAGGTTTTTGCAGATTTCGAATTAAAAATTTTAGAAGTTTTTAAGAATTTTGAAAGGCTTCAAAAGAATAGAAAACATTTTCTTAAGATTCTTAGGGGGAAAAAAATTTCCAATATTGCCAAACATATTTTCCATTTTGCAGGATTAAAAAAAATGTAGGAAGAATTCGAATCATTATAAAAGATATTTAGAAGTTCTGAAAAAATTTCAAAAATAATTGAAACTTGAAATAGATGTTTCAAGATTTTTAATTAAAATGTTGAAGCCTTTAAAGGATTTTAAAACTATTTAAAATGGAAATAATTAAACTTTTAATTCAGGAAGCTTTCAGTTTAAAACAAAAATTTAATCGTACAATTTTTTATATTTCTAGCTTAAAATTTCTTAAAATGATTAGTAGCTCACTTTTAATTGCTTCATTGACCGTAAAAAAAGTTTGTGAACCGGGAATTTTTGTATGTGATTAAAACGGTTACCCCGTAAACGCTTTAAATTTGAAATTATCCAAAGTCAAAAAAAAAAATCTAAAATAGTTGCTAAAATACCTAACTTTGCAGGACATGTTCAAGTGGCCCAAGTTCCCGACCGACACGAGCCAGACACGGCCGGAGAATTAGATTACGTGTACCTATTCTCTCTCCTTGAAAAGGAAGGTTACAACGGCTATGTCGGTCTTGAGTACACACCAAAAGCCAGTACAGTTGAGGGACTCAAGTGGATCGAAAGATATGGTTTCAGCTTTTAAAAATATAAGTATATTTTATCTGTAAATAATTAATTCCTCGTGTGATACTGTAGAAATTATAATTAAGGTATAGATTTAATAAATATACTTCCTTGTCTTACAAAGTTGTCTGAAAAAAAGCAAATTATGAATTGAAAAACGATTTGACTTCGATACGCGGAAATTTATATTTTAAGAGAAATCTTATGAAGAGTATATCTAACGATTAATTGTAATTTATCACTGTGACTGCAGTAATTTTTAAACTGAATTAATCTAAGAATATTAAAATACAAATTTTAAGCTCGGATCTTTTCAACTTTTAATCCTTTAATATTCTTAAGTCAATTAAAATTAATATTACCGCATTGAAATTATTTATTGTGACGTTGGCGAATTTGCAGATTGATCGTCATTCCTTAGATTGCACTTTACAAATACTGATTAAACTCTAAAATCAACGAATTTCTTAAAGGCTACGAAATTTTACAATCCTAATTATAATAATATGCTACACTTAAAATAGAACGAGAACGGACCTTTATAAAAAATCAGTGATCTCGCGTGACGTTTTTGCATTTATGTACAACTTTGTTCTGTTTGTCTCATTAATCAAAGGTGAAGATTTTGCGAGAGAAAAAAATCAGAACTAATCCAGAATATATCTTCCTGATTTTTTTTCTCTGTACAATGTGCTCTTTCGATAAAAATGCTCGAAGTACAGTCAGTAAATTATTAAATGCTGCTTTGAATGAAGAGAAATTAAATTAATTCACAACACTCTTTTTCGTTTTTATCGCTAAAAACATATCTTTCCAGGTAAAATGTACATAAAATATACTATTCTTAATTATGAAATTTTTTGTCAAAATCCAATTTAATTTAAAAATTTATAAATTAATTTCCACTTAATCTCCAATACTATTAAATACTCAAAGAAATATAAAGCTTTACAATTTTGGGTTAACGCGACAACCCAAAATATTTTTCGCAGACACCAACATTACGGAAAATATTTCTATCAAAATATTCCGTATATTTTTCGGAATTTGGTGTAAGTCTAAAAACTTCGTAACGCTGAAAATCCTCAATTTCTTATCGACCCTATTATCTTTAATATTTATCAGTATTCTCTTATCTAAAAAATGTATCTAATATTTTTTACGGATTGCTTTTTTTTTAAGACGATCCCTTTTTCTCGAAGTTCTTTGATAAAGAATCTATTTTGAATAATTTCATGACGTAAATTGGATTTGATGAAGGCAAAACGTAATTGATTCAGTAGAAAATTCTCCAAAAGACACAAGAACTTCGAGTCCTGTTTATTTATTAAGAGTCGCCCTAATATTAAAACGCCTACGTTTCATGAGTCGCATCTTCCTTTTTATTTTATTTTTAATTAATCTTGCTATTTAACGATAGCAAGTGTTAAAATTGTCACAACTCTTGTATAAGTCTAGCATTTGCCTTTTCAATAAAAGGCATTGTAGTTTCGGTTTTAGTTTACATTTTGTGCAGGAAAAAGGTATTTATAAAGCCTTCATCGAGGCATACGAAGATCGAGCTTAAATCTCGATTCAGACGATATCGGCAGGATCCACTAAAGGCTGGTTTATGCCTACGGCAGGTCCTATGACAGCAGTGCTAGAAATTATTCAAATCCAAATTATTCTTTAAAATTAATCTGATTTGCAATAAGCATCTAAATTCATTTTCTTCCTTATTTTCAATCGAGGGGTTAACCACGGACAATTTTGAGTTTTACCTGAATACTAGAATTGAAAGAATTCGACATGAAATAATGTTGGCAACAACAATTTTGAACAATTGTTATTAATAAGAAATTCATTATCTTTAGAATATCTATCATTTAAAAGTATAGTGTTAAATGCGCGTTTCTAAAACTTTTTAATCTTTTAAAACTAAAGTTTTTTTCGCTTCAAATGTTTGAATTTCAAAATATTTGCTTTGAAATTTAAAAAAAAATTTATTTTGAGAACTTCAGAATGTTGCTGTTTCAAATACAATTTTTAAAAATGACGGGACAATTTTATTTTAAAATATTTAAAAATTGCGAAATTTCATATC
>NC_046661.1:124364801-124374742 GCF_010883055.1 Belonocnema kinseyi
AACAATTGTCATTAATAACATGTTCATTTAGAATATCTCGTTTAAAATTATACTGTTGAATGCGCATTTCTAAAACAGTTTAATCTTTTAAAACTAAAGTTTTTTTCGCTTCAAATGTTTAAATTCCAAAATATTTGCTTTGAAATTAAAAAAAATTTTATTTTGAGAACTTCAGAATGTTGCTGTTTCAAATACAATTTTTAAAAATGACGGGACAATTTTATTTTAAAATATTTAAAAATTGCGAAATTTCATATCAAAAGCCTTGACAGTCATTTATTAATTTAATAATTTTATATTTAAATATTCCATATTGTTTGGTATCAATTTTAGTGAGTTACAAATTTAATAACAATTTTTAACAATTGTCATTAATAACATGTTCATTTAGAATATCTCGTTTAAAATTATACTGTTGAATGCGCATTTCTAAAACAGTTTAATCTTTTAAAACTAAAGTTTCTTTCGCTTCAAATGTTTAAATTCCGAAATATTTGCTTTGAAATTAAAAAAAAAAATTATTTTGCGAACTTCAGAATGTTGCTGTTTCAAATACAATTATTAAAAATGACGGGACAACTTTATTTTTAAATATTTAAAAAATGCGAATTTTCATATTAAAAGCCTTGACAGTCATTTATTAATTTAATAATTTTATATTTAAATATTCCATATTGTTTGGTATCAATTTTAGTGAGTTACAAATTTAATAACAATTATGAACAATTGTTATTAATAATATATTCATTAAAAATATCTATCATTTAAAATTATAGTGTTGAATGTGCATTTCTAAAACAGTTTAATCTTTTAAAACTAAAGTTTTTTTCGCTTCAAATGTTTAAATTCCAAAATATTTTATTTGAAATTTTTGTGGTTTGCGAATTTCAGAATTTTTTTGTTTCAAATATAATTATTAAAAATGACGGGACAATTTTATGTTGAAATTTTTTAAAATAGCAAAATTTAATATTAAAAGCCTTGACAGTCGGTTATTCATTTAATAATTTTACATTTATTATACAAAATTTAATAATTTTGTATATTTAAATATTCCATAATGTTTGGCTTAAATTTTAGTGAATTACAAATTTTATCATTTTAGATTTAAATAAGCTAAATGGTTTGATTTACATTTTAGATGCATCAAACTTTATGGTTTCTTAAATTCTTCGAAATCGTAGATTATTAAACTGAAATACTTGATAGTTAATTTTTCAGTATAAAGAATTTTTAGTCAACCAATTTTGTATTATATGCCTCCAGAATAAATTTAAAATAATGAAAAATTAAGACAATAATTCCTCAAACTCAGGCCTTAAAAATTATCAGATTTTAGAACCAGGCATTGAATATTGAATTTCTAACTCAGCTTTAAAAAAAACAACAATTCTTCTATTGAAAAAAAATTTTTATGGTAAACGCTAAATTTTCAATTTCTTCCTACCATGCGTTTAGTTTTGGCATTCAAATTTAAATGCTTTAATTTCAGAAAGTATAGTTGAAAATTAAAAAATAATTAATAACTAAAAATTTCTTAATTGTTATTTTCTAAACAATTTAAATTCACTTAAAGCAATTTGAGAAGTTCAAATTTTGCAATTAAAATTGAAATGGTAGAATTTTCACAAGCATTATTGACAATTTAAAAAATGTTCATTTTTTAACGATTTGAATTTACTTAAAGTAATAGAAAATTTTAAGAGTTAGAATACAGAAAAAAGTAAAAAAAAATTTCATTTTTAATACTTCCCATTTGAAATTAATTTTTCTATCAAACATTTTTTTTAGAATAATTCGATTTTAAATGTTTATAATTGACCATTTTTCCATTTTGATCGGTGAAAACAAAGCTGAATTTATTTTTAGATTTTAGACGAATTTGTCTAATCAGTTTTTACGTTAAATCATAATTTTTTAATTTAATAAAAATTTCGATTTCTAGAATTTGATAAACTTTGTTTTTGAAACATTCAAATTAGTTTTCAATTTCAAAGTGTCAAATTTTAATCCCTTCGAATTTAAATTTCTTATAATTCAAAAGTTTTTTTTAATGGTCTATTTTTCATCACTTTAATCAGAAAATATTACATTTTTATCGTTTTGAAATTATTTTTGAAATTTTAATCTGAATTCAAACAATTCCCAGATTCTTGAATTCAAAATGAAATTGTTTAATTTTGAATGATTTGAATCAAAAATTATACAATTTCAACACCTTCCCAATGAAATTGTCCAATTATAAAAATTTTATTTTGAAAGTTTTTAACTTTGAAATTTTTTGGTTTAAAAATGTTAAATTACTTAATTTATTCAGGAATGATACAAGCTCAATTCTTTTTCATTCTATTTGAAATATTGTCACAATGAAAATTTCCGAAATTTCAAATAACCTCAACAAATAAAACTACCGAGAAAGTTTATTAACAAAATTGAAATCCTGAAATGACTAAATTTCAAATTCCAAAGGTTTGAAATAAAAAATCTTTAATTAAATTATCTTTTTCGTCTTTAAAAACAATATTATTTAGACCAGTGAATATATTTATATTAGTGCATACATTTCTTGAATTCCTAAAATTTAATAAATTTCAAATTTATTGAAAATTTCGGGAATTTAAAATTTCTGAATTCTTCTAGTTTCGTTAACTTTGGATTTTGGAATATTTCGATTTCGTTAATAAATATTTTCGGTCCTACTTTTATATTTATGGTAATTTGACAATTCTGAAGATTTGAAGTGAATTCCAAAGAATTAGGCGTAATTTAATCCTGGGAGTTTAATCATTTATTTGAGTAAAATTAAATTTATTCAAAAGAAATAAAAAGAATCTCGAAACAGGTAAATTCAGTAATGGTTAACGCCTCGTTTTTAATCATATTTGAAATAGAAATATAATTTCGAATATTATTTCTGAGCTTGAGTTTCAAACAAATTTTATTTTATGCTAAACAAATTTTATAGAAAAGAATTTTTCAGACGAGGAAAAGTAAAGACTAAATCTGTCATTCTTTACAAGTACTGACACTATTTTTGTATTCTCATTTTAACTTATTTAAATTTAATTATTATATAATATATATTTTAATTTTTATATTTTCTTAAAAATTTATTCTGAAAATTGCACATCTTTTATCGACAGAAAAAACACATAATTGATGAACATAAAAAAATTCTCAAACAAAAACTGAACACTAACTTATGATAAATTCAAAAAATAAAATATTTTTCCTGTGAAGAAACTAATAACTAAAAATAATAAAACCACAAAATCATGCACTAAATTATCTATATATTAATAAATAATTAAAACCTAAAATTTCTTGCTTCAAAAGTCAATAAAAACCTGTTTGAAATGGAATAAAAATAATTGAAATAAATGACATGGATAAATAAATGCATGCTCTTTTCATATTTCTTGATTGCACAGAAATACGAGTATTAAATTCAAAACCCATTAAAAATAATATTTAAATGCATGCCTTAAAAAAAATAAAATTCAATTGAGTATACAAATTGCAAAACATAAAATATTTAGAACTAAAGCTTCCTTTTTTTATGATAGGCATCTCAAATGTTAGAATTATTAAAATACAAAATTGTAAAAATGTTAGTTTTTTGGTTTAGTTTTTTAAATGTAAAAAATTGAAACCATTACCCAGCACCAAGAGCCAATATGGTAGCTTCCTGTACCATACTCATTTCATCTATAGTGTACCTATGGATCACACGTTTAATCTAATACTTTGAAAATACACCTAATTCTAATTTTCGATTAGTGAGGAAAAAATATGATGCAATGTGACAAAAGCGTTAACGGCAATATTTGCCCAGCTTAGCTTTTCATGTTAATTTAACTTAAATTTTCTTCAATTTTAATTCCATTTAAGTACTTTTATATCGAAGTTACTTTCAGTCTGGTATAACGCAGAAAATATTAATTCGGTGGTACACTGACACGTTTGTGTATTGAAAAAATATTTATTTTTATAAAAATTTGAGATGTCTAACAGTTTCTAGAAAAGGAGAACTTAAATACAAAAATGTGCATTTTTGTACTGAAACTAAAATTAACATTAATTTTAAAATTATAAAAAGTCTATTTATAAGTGAGCTTATACAATTTCAAGTAGCAATAAGTACAAAATGTCGAAACTACTGAAATAAATAAAGCCCGTTAGAACCAAATAAAATCAAAGACCAGCATTAACAACAGATATGTTTTTAGTTGGTTCTAAAAGCTCTTGTAAATGCAAAATCGAAATATATTTACATATTGTCAGGTTCTCACACATATTGTCACCTATATCAATTATAGAGAAAAGAGGATTTAAATTTCATATCTCCGGCAAACTTAAACTATTTTATCTGTATTATGGAATTGATCATATTATTTTTGGGCTTTGGAAAAAAAAACTAGAAACATTCAGGTTATGGAATAATATCACGTTTTTGAAGAATGTCGACAACTCAAAAACTTGGTTCGGATCTCGAAAGTAAGGTTTCAAATTTTGTTTTCACGGAAACTGAATTTAGATAAACTAGGATCCGGCTAAAAATTGTAAAATTTAATTAAAGGGGAACTCCTCAGTTCATTCCAATTTCATTTTAAAAAAAATTTCCCTAGAAAAAACATTTTTGAGAAATAGAATTTGAGATATTGGATTATTCAGAAACGCCACTCGTCCCAAAAGTTTCGAGTTTGTTTGGACGCCCATTTGCAAATTAATATAAGACTGACTAGATATTACAGAAGATTACCAATCTCAAAGTAATATCGACGGCTCCACTGCAGCGAGCTCCTGTTCTCTGCAAAAACTTATTTTGAAAAATTCGAAAAAAATAAAAGCTTTTCAATAATTATGAAAGATTTGACGAGATTTAAATGTTTTTCAAGATTTCTGTGAAAATTTCCAATGGTTCAGGTTTGATTTTAAAAGAGCAATATTAAATTTTGAAGATTTCAAAAGGTGTGAAAAAATAATGCGGGAGACTTTGGGACAATTTTAAAAATCTTAAACAATTATTTTATAATCAATTCTAAGGGAAGATTGAAAAAGATTGCAAAATATTTTTAATTATTTACTATAATTTTTAAAAAGAGTTTTCAAGATTTTAAAGCAAAATTTTTCAATTTTGCTATGTTACATAATTTTAGAAAAAATGTAAGTAAGTTTAAACGATATTCAGAAGTTTTGAAATGAAGAAAAACATTTAGGTTCCTAGGAAAAATTGAAATAATTTTTTATTTCGAAAAATTAATTTCAAGAGATTACTTAAAAAGATTTCAAATATTTCAAAAATTGGCAAAGAAGAATCTGAAAGATTTTAAGGATTTTTGTTTTATTTTACAAATTAAAAAAAAAATGAGGAAAACTGTTGACCAATTTTGAAAGACCAGAAGGTTTAGAAGGTCTGGCGAGATTAAAAGATATACAATTTCTTAAAATTTCGAAAAAGAATGTCGAAAATTTTAAAGCAAAATGTTTTAATTTGGTAAGATTAAAAAATAAGAAATAAGGTAAATTCAAGAAATATTTAGTAGAATTTAAGATTTTCAAAAATAATTGTAAACTTAGAAATGTAGATTTTTAAAGATTAAAAAAATAAAATTTAGAAGCTTTGAAAGAATTTCGAAAAGTTTTAAAAGAATAAACAAATTTTCTTAAAATGTCTGTGAAAATCTCGAAGATTACAAGACAATGTTTTAGGTCTTGAATGATTTCTAAAAAATTTAAGAAAAATAGGAGTCAAATAACAATATTTTTAAGAATTTAGGACGTTTTAAATAGATTAGAAATATTGAAAACCTTGGAAATATTTCTTCCAAACTTCTGAAAGTCTTAAGCATCTTTTTAAAAAGACTCGATGTTTTCCTAATATTTTGTAAAATTCTATAAAATTAAAACAAATGTTTTTAAAATCTTCTAGATTTGGTTTTGATACATGTGAAATATTCAACAATCTTTTTTTAATTTTCTTAAGAATCTTATACGAATTATATTTATTTAAATCTAAAAACAAACTCATAATACTTATTTTCTTGTTCTGAATTCTCAGAATTTAATTTCAACTCAAATTTAAGTTTTCAAAAATTGCTATTTGAAATTTGTATGTTATATTATCATTAATATTATTATATAGTCTTTATGGTACTGAAACAAATTTTTTAATTGGTGAATTTCAATGATTACTTATATTAGGTAACTTAAATATTTGTATGACTAAAAAGAAGATTGAAAAAGCATTCAGTGTTACATGAAAATATTATTTTATTTATTTCTAGACAATGCTTCATCTTAAAACCCCATTTTTAAAGTAAAAAGCGTCTATTACGTTTTTAAACATAATAAAAAAATGTTACGTAACGGTGTTGAAAACATTAAAAAATGCCATGTACGAAATAATTATTGAAACTAGTGTGAAATGTGCGAAGATTTAAGTTTACAGTATAATATATTATACTTAAAAATTAAATTCTACAACCTTCTCAACAATTAATGTTTCTTAGTCTATCTTTACAATCCTGATGACACGCATTTTTTTATTTCATTCTGATAAGAAGAATTTCTGAAACAACGATTTTTTTATCTGTCGACCCAAAAAATCGATTTTTTTTCAAATGATTCGTAAATTGGCCAATTTTTTTTACTAAAAAAATTGCACCATGAAAAAAAGTGCAATATAGTTTACTTTAAAGCCTATGTTTGATGATTAAATATGGAGTTTTTAAAATAATTTTTTGCAACAATTTTTAAACAATTAGTATTATGTCAAAATAGGAATCTACAAATCGAATGATTTATTTTTATTTTTTATTGTAGTATCTAGAATATTTTCTTAAAATTTGAAAGTGTAAGTTTGAATGTTTTGTGAAATAAAAATAATTATATTTGACCGCGCGGACGACTCGCGCGCGCGAAGCGATTGTGCGCGAGTCTTGCGCATGGTTGCATACAATTATTCTTATTTTACAAAATATTCAGCCGTCCACTTTAAAACTTTAAGACAATATTCTAGATCTAGATACTACAATGAAAAATTACCAAAAAAATCATTTGATTTGGAGATGCCCATTTTGAAATAATACTAATTGTCAAAAAAATTGTTACAAAAAAATGATTTAAAAACTCAATTTTTAATTATCAAACATGGACTTTAAAGTAAACCATATTGAACTATTTTTTTCTTATTGTACAATTTTATTAGTTAAAAAATTGGACAATTTACGAAACGTATGAAAAAGAACCCATTGTTTGTGTTGACAGATAAAAAAAAATCCATATTTCAGACATTCTTCATTATCAAGAGTGAGATACAAAAATACGTGTCATTTTTTTTTATCCAAGAATAAGGGAAAAAATTTGTTACAAACAAAAAAATTTCGTTATAAATTTGACATGGAATGACCCATATATAAATTATATATAATTAATCAGCTCAGTTGTAAACGGACTGAACCAAAACTGGAGCACTCTGCAGTGGATCCGTCGAATATTCTAAGAAAAATTTTGTCCGTCGGAATAAAAGGGTTGACAATATTTTTGAAAAAATAAATAATATCGAGATGCGGACTACGAGAAGAAAATACCTTCGTGAGACCTGGAGGAGAGAGGTGGAGAGTCGAGCTCGGTTTCCTCTCCCCACCGTTGGATCTCCACGCCTAGTAGAGTGTGAGTATCCTCGTCGACGAGCCTCTCAGGAAAGGTTATCCCATCTCCAAAGCTGTAACCCATACCCCAATTCTATTCGGTATCACCCATTTCTTATCAAGTGTGGCGCAACAATTATTGAGTGATTTTATTTATATGAAAAAAACTAAATAAATAAAACTGTCTTTAATTGACAACTAAATTAAACTAAGTTTATATCAATACATATACTTTCAGAAGGGTAAAATCCAATCATGGTGGAAAAACGTACATACATTCCGATATGGATTAGAATATTTTTCGACTTTCACAAGGTTCCCATTAATGTCAGTTATCCTTGCTGATATTCATCAGAAAAATTTTTAACTGTTTTTTAAATAGACACTATAGTTCTGACAGTTTATTGTTACACGCAAAATTGTCCATTTACGGGCCATCCATAAACTACGCTACCAATTTTGGGCTTTTTTGTCCTCCCCCGAAAATAATTTAGTTTTTAGTTAAATACAGATTTTAAGTTTATAAATTTTTTGAAATAAAACCAATGTAAATAACATAATGAATTCAATACTAAACACTTTAAATTTCTAAAATTTTAAGCTGGAATATATTGCATTTGCAAGAAAATATTTCAATTCTCAACCAAAAAAAATATTTTCTACCCAAAGAGATGAATTTTGAATAGAAAAAGTCGAGTTTAAAAAAATTAATATTCAACCAAACAGTTGCATTAACAATAAAATTGATCAAAGTTCCAGTAAAATAGCGAATTTTTCGAAAAATAGTTCCAGATTTAACCAAATCGAAAAATTTACAAGACAAACAAACGAATTTTTCGAAGACAGCTGAATTTTGGCAAAAACGTTAGTGTTCAACCAAGAAAGATAAATTTTTAACCAGGAAGGATGACTTTTCTACCATAAAAGAAGAATTTTCAATCCAAAGGAATAAATTTTCGTTCATAAATGGCGACTTTAGAAAAATAGTTCAATCTCTAATCAAATAGTTGAATTTTCAGCATACAAAGATGCATTTTGAATCGAATGGTCGAATTTTCAAATAAAAAAGATTAATTTTCTACCCTGAAAGATGACTTTTCAACAAAAGAGAAGCTTTTAAGCTAAAAAGTAGAAAATTTTATAAAACAGTGGTTTTTTAAATAGGAAAAGAGGAGTTTTTAACAAAAAAACTATTATTATTAATTATTAAAAATCATTCTTAAAAAAAACTGTTAAATTTTCAACCAAAAATATGAATGTTTGACCAAGAAGATTAATTTTATATGAAAAAGATGAATTTCCAACTTATCCAATATAAAAGATGAAGTTTTAAAAAAACGTGGAATAGTTAATTTAAAGATAAAAAAATAATTTTTAATCAAAAAAATATGAATGTTCAATAATGTTCCATTTTCAACAAAAAAGATTAATTTTCTACCAAAAAAAGAAGAATTTTCAACATAATTATTACATTTTAAAACCAAAAAGATGAATTATCTACAAAAATATTGAATTTTCAATCAAACAGTTTAATTTTCTAGCAAATTGTTAATCATTCAAGCCAAAAAGATGAATGCTCTACAAAGCAGTAGATTTTTTAACAAAAGCTCATTTAAGAGCAAATCGTTAAACTTTCAGTTATAATTTATGAATCCTTAATAATCAAAATTAATTTTTCTTTTCAAAGTACTTCAACGTTAAGTCTAATAATAAAATTTTCAATCAAAAATATGAATTTTCAAAAAAGCATGTAACAGTTGACATTTCAACCAACATTTTTAACCGAAAATATTACATTTTTACCAAGAAATTACGAATTTTTAACCAAATAGTTCAACTTTTGAAATGAAAAAGATCAATTTTTAACTAAAAATGGAACAGTTTGATTGTCAACTTAAAAAAATTATTTTCGACTAAACATGAAACAAATTTTAATAATAATTTTAATAATAATAATAATTTTAATAATCAAAAAAGTTAACTTTTTAACCGAAAAGATGAATCTCCAACTAAAAAAAAATGCATTTTTAACAAAATAGTTAAATTTTGGATAAAAAGTTGATTTTTTAACAATATAGATTCATTTTAAACAAAATATTTAAAGGGGGAGGGTCGGTAAGGCCGGTTTTTGGCCTAATATATTTTTGGACCAAAAAATCTGAAAAAATCATGGTAGTATCTTATAAATATCCCGAGTCGATTGCACGCTAAACGGACTACCCTCCACCCCCCAGTCACCCCTACAAATATAGGAAACACCACTACCCACCAACTGTATTTTCGAGAGAT
>NC_046661.1:124374842-124410685 GCF_010883055.1 Belonocnema kinseyi
CCATAGTAAACCCGAGCTAACCACAGAATACATGTTTAAGAGTGTCAAATCTCTCGAAAATACAGTTGGTGGGTAGTGGTGTTTCCTATATTTGTAGGGGTGACTGGGGAGTGGAGGGTAGTCCGTTTAGCGTGCAATCGACTCGGGATATTTATAAGATACTACCATGATTTTTTCAGATTTTTTGGTCCAAAAATAAATTAGGCCAAAAACCGGCCTTACCGACCCTCCCCCTTTCCAACCAAATAATAGATTTTTGAACCTAACGAAATTAATTTCAAATCAAAAATATAATAACAGTTAAAAAAAAAATAATAAACTTTTACCCAAAAATATATTAACTTTTCTTACTGGGTTTATGTTATAAATGTTATCAAAGTTAGTAACGTTATTTCCACTTATACCCCCCCCCCTCACCGGTATCGTCGTTTATGGAAAGTACCACCAGGCCAATATATTATATTTCTTATTTTTGATTTTGCATTTTGCATTTAATCGCTTTTAGTTCTTGCAGTTAAATTGATTAAATTTATAAGTATTTTATTGTTAAATCTAAAATGGTTCTAATTATTTTATGAAGAAAAAAAGCAATTTCAATTCGTTTTAATTCTTATGACTGAGCCAATTTCTAAAATTCGTTAAAAAATATTAATACGTATATAAATTAAGAGTAATATTATTTCACAAATTTTCTTGATACCAAACAAAATCTTTTAAAATAATTGTGCAAATCGATCGTGTAATCCAAATGTAATCTCACTGTCTTGCAGAATATTTTTTGAGCCTGTAAAGTTTTGGATACCTTAAAACTTTTTTTCAAGAAATTGAAATAATCTCTAGCAACCTTGCTTCAGTTGATATTGTTAAAAAATACTATTTTGTACAGTCGAGTAAAATTTATTTATGAACAACGATGTTTACGGTTTATTCAATTTTTATTGTTTACTTTGCATGGAAAAACTTGTTCATAATTTAAAGTAATATTTTTTGAAGTGTCTAAGCTATATTTTATACAAAATTTATCTAAAAAATTGTTCTCAATGATGGTGAGGTAATATAAAATTAATATAACAATGATGATGAGACATCAAATCGGATATAATCAAATTTAGGAAAATTATATACAAAATACTGTCAAAAATTCGAGAAGATAAGATTTCTCGATGATGGTGTATAGAGAAACATCTTTATCATCAAAAGATTAGCCAGAAAAAAATGAATGGTTCAATCAACAAATTCTCTTCCTGAATCCTTCCCAAACAATTGAAAATTCTGGAAAATTTCTCAAAATCGCTATAAAATTATATAATCAAAATTAAAATTCTTCTCCAATTCAACTGAATAAAGTAAAAAAAGACATAACAAAATATCGAATTTTCAGACTTTTAGACACCATAATCGAAAATCCTCTTTTAGAATAACACTCAATTTTCAACTCAAATATAAAAAAGGGACGGAAAATAGTTACGCCACTGGTTAATAAGGAAGGACTATCTAATAGTAGGAACCAGATGCACAATACCTTCGGGATTGCAACTATTTTTATGCAATAATGAGATGAGTCTTGGATCGAGTAGAGAAAAGTTCAAGCATCCACATGAATTTCAGGGATCGATGAGCAATTGAGCATCTACGTGATTTAAAACTAGAATATAATCAACTTATTAACGATTCTACTCACAACTCAACTCAACTATCAAGCACAGATTTCCGTTTAAAAACTAGAAAATAGCAATTCTACTTTCCTCTTCGAAATATTGTCTGGCATTATGTTATTTAACTCCTTTAAATCTGAAAACGGGTAGCCACTCAAATTTCAGTAAAAATTTCCAAACACTCAAAGAAAAATAAGAATCACTACCAGTTTTCCATTTTTTTCTGGTTCCAGTGGCCACCAAATGAAAAATCAGAATGTTCTACAAAACCAGATTATTAAATGCCAAAACATATTTGAAAAATAAAATTTCTTCTTGAAGCAACCAAATAATTCTCTTGTCATTAAAATCAGCTCTTTTGATTCTTCGACTAGAGAAGTATGAATGCGATGAGAAAAAAAATACGAGTAAGGAAGGAATGATTGAGAGTCGAAAAGCCCTTCGGACGTTCTTTACTTGCACAATAAAAAAACGTCTTTTGACATTTTTTTCGCATTGCTGTTAAATAACGTCTACATTTTTACTAATGTCAAGCCAAACACAGGGTGAAACGACATGCACATGCAAATAATATTCTATAATTTGTGTTTACTCTCAGATTCATTCTTTAAATCAAACCCTAATCAAAATGATTCTCAGCATTTTTACATTATTCTTGAGTAAAAAAAAAAAAGAAATATATTTCCAAAAATAAAAAGTTATCTTATACATGTATACGGAACATTAATCTAAAAGACTATTGAAATCTGGAACTGCGTTCAAATAGTTCCAAGTTAGCGGAGCTATTTTCGCTACACAAGAGGCGTGTTTGCAAAAATAATAATTCTTCAGTTTCATTTGCATATAATTAATTCTAGATTTTTAAATAAATTAACTTCTAAAACTATTCAAATATAAAAACTGATGACTAATGGACCTAATTTTTATTGAGTTTGACATTAAATAATGATTATGAGTCTCGCGAATTAGGGTAATGATCTAACGCTAAGGATTTCTGACCTGTTTTGAGTGTTGCCCATTGAGTTGTATGTATTGGGGCCACCCTCGTCTTGCAAGCGAACTGGATAGACGACTCCATTCCCAAAACTAAAACACATTTTTTTCAACCCCCCTATTTAAAAACGTGCTCTCTACGTTTCCATAATTAGCAAATTATCGTAAATTCTACGTGTCTTGAAATGGTCACACAAAAATATTTTCAAATTTGTCCAATGAAAAGTGTATTTTTGTGAAAATAATTTAAATGAATTCGAAAACGTTCAAATTTAAGGAAAAATTTAAATTTCAAAATCTTATTTCCGACAGCCACTCAATTTTTCAATAAAATAATCAGTTCGAAAGAAGGAAGTATCTTTTTTTAATGTGTTTTATATTTCTAAACAAAAAAAAAAAAGAAAATGGAAAGTTATTTAAAAACAATTGCATGGGGATTGTTTAATACTGAATAACGTTAATTTAAACTCATTTACTTTTGCAAGCTTTCAATTAATTATCTAATTTTCTTGAGGGTATAAAATTTCGAATTTTTCACATTTGAATTTCGAATGCTTAAATTTAAAAAAATTCAATTTTGAACACCCGATTTAGTATAAAATATTTAATTATTTACTATCATTCTTAAAATTAAAAATTCCATAATTTTATAAACTGCTGCTCTGAAATTATCGATACATTACCAACTTCAGTCGGCAACATTAATATAATAAAATTTATAGACTAAGGTTTTCAAATATAAAAATTTCAGTTTGCAAAATTGAACGTTTTCACATAAATAAATTCTCACATTTAAAATGTTTCGTGTTTACAGAAAATGCAAGGATGCAATTATATGTAAAATAGAGACCAAATACCCATAAAAAATAATAAAGAAAAACAGCAACACGAGATGACGTCAAACACTTAAAACATTTTCGATGCGCTTATGCAAAATTTCTTCCACAATTATTGTCTAGCATCCAGAAGAGTGTTGGATATTATATATGTTGTATTTATTATTTATTTATATTTATATTTGACTCAAAATATTTATCTAGCGTTCAAGTGCCTGAATTTTTCAGGGATTGGGAAGAATACTCCATTATTCTTCTAAACGCCTGGCGCATTTTAGAAAATTAGAAGAAACCAACCATGGAGCATTAAAACACACATTAAATGCCACCCAACCTTTTATTTTTATTTAATTCATGAAATATACTTCAAGAAAATAATAGGAAAAGTGATTTTGTCTCATATATTTAAACAGTCTAATTTCCAATCGAAAAAGACGAATTTTCTACAAAACAATTGAATTTTCCACCCGAGAATATGAATTTGCAACAAAAAAGTTCATTTTCAACCAATCAGTTGAATATTCGAACAAAATAGTTGCATTTTCAAATTAAATTTTCAAAAAGAAAACGAACTTTCAACACAGATCATTAAATTGCTACAAAAAAAGACGAATTTTTGAGAGAAAAAACATAAATTTTTAAACCAGTAGTTGTGATGCTAGTTTCTAAACATTTTTAAACTAAATAGTGAAATTTCTAAACTAAAAAAGATCCATTATTAACCAAAACTAGTGTAAATTTTCATTAATAAGAATTTTAATATTAAATGCAAAAAAGATCTACCAAATAGTTGAATATTTAAGGAAATAGTTAATTTTTAGTTAAATTTTTTTAACGAAAATACAAAATAGTTTTTAGCTGAAATTAAGAATCTTCAACTAAAAAATTAACATTTGAGAAATCAGTTCTACTTTTAACCAAAAAGGGGAATTTTTAAACTAAAAATATGAATTGTTCATGCAAAATGTAATAGATGATACTTTAACAGAAAAATGATTTAATTAAAAAATAAAAAAACAATTGGATTTACTCAACAAAAACGAACTTTCAATAAAATACTTGAATCCTAAACTAAAATAGATTAGCTTTCAACTAAAAAATTAAATTATAACAAAAAAGCTGATTTTTGAACAAAATACATAGATTTTCAATAATTATTTAAATTTTCGAGCCAAAAATACAATTTTTCTACAAAACACTTTAAATTTTTAAATAAAAAATTTCATTTTCAACCCAAAAAGATGAAAGTTATACAAAAAAAAGATAAATTTTTATTAAAAAATATACACGTTAAGAAACGAACAATGTCAATAAAATTGTTGCATTATCAAGGCCAATAGACGAATTTTTAAGCCAAAAAGCCGAATTTCCAACAAAATAGTTAAATTTTCAACCAAGAAGTATTAATTTTTAACCAAATCCTTGATTTTTCAAAGAAGTAATTCAATTTTGAGCCAAATATGAAACATTTTAACGAAATAAGATAAATTCTTAACGAGTACGAGGCCTATAATCATTTAATCAAAAAATAATTTATAGTAATTAAATTTAAATTATCAACTTTAAATTAAAGGTTAAATAAGTTTTAATCATTCAAATTTTGTAAAGGACTGTTTCACCAATTAGATGGACATTAAAATAACAATAAAATTTTAGATTGGTATTTAATAGGGTGGTTCTTATTTATACTTGGCGTGAATGTTTTTTCTTATGAGCCCCCAAAGAAAACCTCAGAAGCGATAAATTTGAATTTTACGTAATATTGCGGTTTATTGACGCTTTTATAAAAATTAAAAAATCATTAATCGGTAATTTAAGAATACCCAGTTATTTTCTCACTAATATTCCATTGTTGAAACAATTTTAATTTGTTTAAATATTTCTTTTTTTCAGTTAACTCGCGAAATGAAAATTTTCTAGACTTTATGAGTTAACTAATCAATGATAAAAAAATAATATAATTTGTTTAAAAAATTTAACAATTATTTAAATAATAAGTATTTGTTCAAGTATACATTTTACTTTTAAAAAATGTAGGCGACAAATTTTATCTCACTAAATTTTCAAAAAATTCTAATTTTTTAAAGTACTAGTTTGTTTATTATGAATACTCGCAGATGTTTAAATAAATTTAAATTGTATCAAAAATTTTATTGTTTACATATTTTATTTTTGCTATCTTTAGGAAGATTGAAATATTTTTATGTTCTACTTTGCGTTTTAAGAATACTCTTAAATTTGAAACAAATTAAAATTGTTTAAATAATTTAATATTAGTTTACAAATAACTGGGTATTCTTAAATGACCGACCAATGATTCTTTTAAAACTTTTAACCCTCAAATGGTACTCTGGTGCGAATTCGTACCCGGAGTATTTTCATTTTGTTGGCATTTACGCAAACACAGCTAAAGCGGATTATCCCCACATATATTGAATATATATGTTAATATGTGTGATATTTGCTAGTTGTTTATTATATGTTCAATGTATTAAATATTTAATATTAACATTGCAAACAAACCAATTCGCACCAGTGTACCGTTTACGTATGCTGGGTTGGAATCTACCGTTTGAGGATTAACAAGCGTCAATAAACGGCAATATTACGTAAAATTCAAATTTGTCACTTATGGGGTTTTCTTTGGGGACCCATAATAGAGGCATAATATTATTCAACCTCGAAATTTATGATTGATTCTGAACAATAAACTGGAACACGGAATTATTTGTAACATATTATCACGTTTAAATGTTAGATTTAAAAAAGCTGACTTTTTCCCATGTTAAATCAATGGTAAACGTCATGGTCTTTGCGCCACCCTAAATAATAACCGATTTTGCTCCAATTTTGACATTTTTTTTCGGCATTCGAACAAAACTAAGGAATGAGAGCAGAGAAATTTGAAAAATAAGGGCCAGCCTTGTATTTAATGTGTGTTTTAACCCTCCAACGGTACACTGGTGCGAATTCGCACCCGAAGTTTTTTCATTTTCTTGGCATTTACGCAAACATAGCTGCAGCGGATTATCCCCACATATATTAAATATATATGTTAAATATGTGTGATATATTCTAGTTGTTTATTATATGTTCAATATATTAAACAATTAATATTAACATTGCAAACAAACCAATTCGCACCAGTGTACCGTTTACGTATGCTGGGATGGAGTGTACCGTTTGAGGGTTAATGATATATGGTTGATTTCTTCTAATTGTCTAAAAGGCGTCAGGCGTTTAGAAGAATGATTGAGTATTCTTTTGACTGCTTACGACATATATAAGTAAATATAAAACAAAGCAACAACATCCAGATCTCGTTGGGCTCTAGACAAATAATACAAATCTTGTCCAACATAAATTACGAAAATGAAATGGTGAAAGAATATCAAATTACGTGCAAATGACCAGCGATAAAAATGCGAGTGCTATGATCTAAAGAATAATTAAAATTCTTTAGAGACTTTAAATTTTGTTTAAAGTTCTAATAATTCCAAATAGAAATTTTCTAAATTAAAGAAACATTTATTGTTTGATTGTTTACTGTTTTATTATTGGTCACTGCACACAATACGAAGTCAGGCAATGAAAACTCAACAGAATATACTTGGCTTATTTCTATCAGTGCTATGGATTATAAAATTTTCTAAGAGGTTCACTAAATTTTACTTCTGAACTAGGAATTGCTCGACTAAAGATATCAGGAAAAAAATTTTCCGAACTAAATAAGTCTGATCTAAAACAATTGCACTAGATAATTCTCTGAATTAAAAACGCCTACGAATCTCAATCGGTATTGTGCAATTGGCTCGTCAGTGTGAAATATTCCAATGAATTCTCTATCTTTACGAGTTAAATATTATATATATTATATGAACAAAATCAATGAAACCACCGAAAGGAGGTCGCAACATTGTTTCCAACCATATTCAAACGGGAATGCAATATTCCAGTGATTGACCTAAATGTCATTTGCATGAAATTCAAGGACTCATCGAAACTCATCTTTGCGGAAATAAATTCTTCGTTTAAATTCAACTGAGGATTGGGGAAGTTACTTTTAAAAAAACTCGCTTGCTTGATTTACTTTTTTCGTGTGAAAGTAAAGAGTTAAAATAAATAAATATTATAAAAAATAAATATTTACAATTCTACTCAATATTTAATATTCAATTTAATTATTTCCTTGATGCTGTATAATATAAAAATAGAGAGCAAAAGAATTTCAATTTTGAATTTAAAATGTTAAAAGTATCTAAAATGCATCTCATGAAATATTATTTTCGAACATTTCAAAATTTAAAGCTTCAAATTTTTTCAAAATTAAGAGAAATCAAATGAAAAAGATTTCTATAGTATTTTCTATGTTACAATTTTCATCAAGATTGGTTATTAAATGTTGCAACGTTGGTTTAAAGAACATTGTTATATATTTGAAATTATTTTAAGAAAAATAAAAGTTTGAACAAAAATGGTGAAAAATATTTGTAACTTAATCGTAAATTGAAAACCCATTTAATTAAAAAAAAAATTGATATTTCATGAACTCTATAAAAGAATCTGGAATTAAAGGTTTACTGAAAGATCGGAACAATTCAAAATTTTTTAACATGAATGTAAATTTTATTTTTTTAAATCAAAATACGAATTTTCAAGCTGTAAAATTAGGGTTCCCTTTGAAATTGGAAACCATTAAGGTCGAATTTTCCAAATTTTAGACTCCAAGGTATTAGAATTTTTATTTGCAAATAGCTGCGACAACTGAATTATCCGGAAAAGGAAAATATTCCAAATATAAAATTCACGAAATTATAAAGATAAACACAATTTAAATTTGTCGACAGTTTATGATTTAACTGAATTAAAAAATTCCCGAAATATAATTCTCGAACCTAAACAATGAAATAATTGTTTTACTAAACAAATAAATAATAAATTGATAAATATAATTTAAAAAAAAAGTATAATTCGGGAATTTCCCTGTGTTGGTAATTTAGCAAGGCCGGTTAATTAAAAAAAAAACGGCAATTTCCCAAATTTTGTTTAAGAATATTTTTCGGAAATTTGAGTCTCGGAAATTTGATTTCACCGAATTTTCCAGTTGCCCCAAATCGTTTGTAAATTAAAATTCAATAGTAGCCAAGAATTTCAAATATATGTAACGTCTGCAAGAAAAGGGCCCACCTTGTCGTTCAAAATTCGTATTTTTAAATTAGAAATTTAACAATTTGTTTGGTTTTTTTAAAGAATTGTTTTTGATAAAAATTGTTTTTTGTTAACTTGTCTTTTTGGTTTGAAAATTAATTTGTTTTGTAGAAATTTCTTCTTGTTTGGTTATACATAATAAAATGAAACTGTCTGGTTAAAAATTAATCTCTTTCGATTGAAAATGATATTTTTTGTAGAAAATTCCAAGTAGGTCGGAAATCGATTTACCTTGTTGAAAATTAATTTCTTTGGTTGAAAATTCATCATTTTTAGTAGAATATTTCTGTACTTTGTAAAAAATTCGTAGTTTTTCGTCGAAAATTAAACCTTTTGGTTAAAAATTCAACGATATTGTTGAAAATGTATGTATTTTGTTAAAAATTCCGTTTGTTTAGTGAAAAATTACATTTTTTTGTTTGTTAAAAATGAAACTATTTGATTGAAACTTAGTCTTCAGTGGTATAATTTAACAGTTTTCGATTTCCAATTTAAACTTTTTTTGTTTAAAATATCAACTAATACATTATTTTTTTGAAAATGCATCTTTTTAGGTTAAAAATTAATTTTTGAAAACAAAAATTTTAACATTTGGTTGAAAATTAAATTTTTTCTTGAAAATTCTACTGATTTGAAGAAAAATCGTTTTTTAATTTAAAATAATTTTTTGTTTTAAATGAACATTTTAAAAAATTCAAGTATTTTGTTGAAAATTTATGTAATTTTTTGAAAACCCGTCTTTTTTCGTAGAAAATTAATCTTCTTGATTGAAAATTCATCAGTTATTGTAGAAAATTAATATACTTGTCTAACAAACAAATTATTTTTGGATAAAAAGTTAATCCTTTTGATTGAAAATGTAACTATCTTACTGACAATTGATGTACTTTGTTCAAAATTTGTCTTTTTTTTATAAAAATCAATTTTTTAATTTAACTATGCTACAGTTCGGTTGAAAATTAACCTTTTTTAGTTTAGGATTTAAGTCTTCTTTTGAAAATTCGGCTTCAATGGGAAAATTCAACTATTTTTCATTTTAAATTACATCTTTTTTTGACTTGAAATATTAACTATTATATTTTGGATAAAAATTTATCTTTTTGGGTTGAAAATTAATTTTTTGGAATAAAAATTTAACTATATGGTTGAGAATTCACTTTTTTGTGGAAAATTTATATTTTACATTTGGAAATTCAATTGTATTGTAGAAAATCCGTTTTTTAAATGAATTTTATCAAATGAAAATTTAACAATATTCTATTTTTGGTTAAAAGGTTATCTTTTCAAATTAAAAAATTCGACTATTTCATTGAATATTTATAAAATTTGTCAAAAATTAATTTATTTTTTATTATAAATCTTCTTAGTTGAAAATTCAATTTTTTGCTTAAGAATATATGTATTTTGTTAAATATGTGTCTTTCGTGGTAGAAAATTAATTATTTTGGTTGAAAATTGATGTACTTTGAGAAAATTCGTCTTTTTGTTAAAAACTATATTCTCTTCGTTGAAAATGTAACTATCTTGTGAAAAGTTTATGTACTTTCTTGAAAATTCGTCTTTTCTTCGTAAAAAGGATCAATTTTTTAGGTTAAGAATGCAACTCCCTGATTAAAAATGAATCTGTATTTAACTATTTTGTTAAAAAATTCATCCTTTTTGGTTCAATTCAACAGTTTTTGATGGAAAATAAAAATCGTTTATTATTTAATATATCAAATAATATATTTTTGTATTCAGAATTCGTCTTTTTTGTTTGAAAATTGAACTATTTTGTTAAAAGTTGAACTAATTTGTTAATTCACGAGAAACAGTAAGTTTTTACTAAAAAAAAACTTCCTTCCACCCAAATCGTCTTTTTTGATTTTTGGATGATCCCTAAAAAAAAATTCACGAAAAAAATGTAATCGGCCAAAATTTACTCAATTAACTTTAGGTAATTTATGCACGGCCCTTTACGTAAAGATACTTATAGCTCTTTAAATTCCCAAAATTTGAAGCCCAAAATAAATCTTTTATGTTAAAATTAAAAAAAAAACCTTTTGAGAAAAATGCATTAAAAGTAGGTGAGTTCCATAGGCGCACGTGTTATATTTTTTCTTCAAATACAAAAAAAAATTCCACTTTTAGTCTCTTTCGGGGCATAACTTTGAATATAAGAAACGAATTTTCAACCAAAAAGATAAATTTCCAAAATAGAAGATTAATTTTTCGAATATTTCCCAAACTGCGATTCAACAAAATGGGCCTTTTTTCCTTGAAGAACGTTACATTATGATTCAATATCATAAGATCCGAAATGCGCAACTTGAAAATTTGATAAAGTTTAAATGTGAAATGAAAAAAAAAACTGAATGTAGATGGAAATCCTGATAAATATTCAAAAAATTGCAACAAATACTTTCAGAAATAGAAAAATGGAGAGTTGAAGACTCCGTTCCAAAAAAATGACTTCAGCAGTAATTTTTTCAAGAACTTCAATACTTGTAATGAATAACTCTCCAAAAGTTAAAAAATGCATTTAAAGTAACAAATTAAAAATACCTGAAGGGTTTAACAATATGCAATTTGAAGACTAATAAAAAAGAGAAAGTGAGTTATAAATTAAAAAGTCGATGTGTAAGCTCGAATCTAGAGAAATGGTTGGAATATTTCAGATATGATTTTAAAAAATAAGAAGAAGAAGAAAAAAATCAATCTCACCTAGTAAAAATAGGAAGAAACCAGAGACGCGTATTATCTCCAAAGACTTCTTGAAAATTATTGTACTTCCCGAGGCTGTAAGCGTTCTTATCTTGTCCGGTTCGGAACATGGGTGGCCTGTAAGCCTCTGAAACATCAACACACGAACAATTTATTCCAGCTAAAACTATAAAATTTTAAAAACATGTGGAAATTCATTCTTTATTTACCCAGTGTAGACCTGTTGCGTAAAATGAGGTAGCAGTGGTAGAAGAAGAGAGAGTTCAGACTGATTGCAAACATGATTGCAACGAAAAACAAAAAGAGGATGTGAAACTTTATTTCTTGATTCAGTTCACCCTGTAAAAAAATATCCATTGCCGATTATCCTGTTAATTACCTTAAATAAAATTCATCGAATAGGGGCTTGAGGTCGATTTAACCTATTTAAAGCAAGACATTTGTTTATAAATTGGATAATTTCAGAAGATTAGAAAAGGGAAATAGAGTATGAAAATAAAATACTGGAGGGAAATAAACCAGGAAAGACTTCTTGAAATATATATTGCATTATCCACTGACTAAGAACGAATAAAGAAGTGATAAAATTACCTTCCAAAAGCGCACGAAATACTGCAAAGAGGTGGCAGTAATGAACGTGCAGTACAAAAAAGCATAAGCCAAAAACAACATGAAGAACTTGTAATTGTGGAAGCCTACGCAATTATTCACCCACGGACAGTGATGGTCCATTTTCAGAACGCAGGTCCCACAAACGCTGCAATGATGCGCTCTATCTGGCTTGACCAATAAGCACTGTTCGCAAAAGCGCACCGCTAAAATCAAATCCAAATTAAGACAATTCATTATTTTTGTTTAAGAAATCCAAATTTTCCAGGTCTCCTTTTTTACATCAAATAATGAAATAAACGTTTGTCATACATGTAAAAAATGAGCCATTTCATTTTTCACTGGCCAAAAATTTCTAAAGAAAGCCGAACCGTAAATAAACAAATTCTTAATTTTTTGCGAACATGAGTCGTCTTTGTGAAATCTTTAGGAATATTTTTAAATCTTTGTAATATCTTTGAAATCATTGAAATATTTATGAAGTGTTACAAACATTAGTGAAACCTTGAAATTTTGGTGAAATCTTTGAGAAATCTTTTTGCATTTTTCAAAGCTTTTGTAAAATCTTTAAAATGCTTGAAATCTTTGTGAACTCTTTCTTTAATCTTTATTTGCGAAATCTTTTCTGTTTGTTTAAAATCATTGAAGTCTTTTAAAATCTTCTCAAATGTGTTGAACCCTTTTGAAATCTCTTAAAATCTTTGAAATATTTTGAAATTATTTTGAAATCCTTATGAATTCTGTAAAGAAATTGTACAATCTTCTCTTAGTCTTTTGTATTCGTTTGAAATCACTGGAATATTTGAAATATATGTGAAATCTTTATGAAATTTGTTGTAATCGTTTAAAGTCACTGTAATATTTGAAATCTTTTGAAATCATATAAAAAATTTTGATTTCGTTTAAAATATTTGAAATGTTTTTAAACCTTTGAAATCTGATGTACTGCATACTTGTTGAAACCTTTTAAGTCCTTGAAAGCTTTGAAATCTACGAAAACTTTGTGACATTTTTTAAAATCTTTATAAAAACTTTAAAATATTTTTGAAATGTTTCTTAAATCTTTGTTCGTGAAATCTTTTCTGTTCGTTTGAAATTATTAAAATCTTTTCAAATCTTCTCAAATTTGTTCAAACCTTTTGAAATCATTCAAAATCTTTTACATGTTTTCAATTCTTTGAAATCTGGTGTGCCAGATTCACTTATTGGAATCTTTGAAATTCTTTAAATGTTTTGAAATCCTTAAGAGTTCTTTAAAATATTTGAGAAATCTTTTGTAATCATTTGAAATCTTTTCAAACAATTTAAACTCGTTTAAAATCTTTGAAATGGTTTCAAATCCTTGAAATCTGGTGTACTGTATCCTTGTTGAAATCTTTGAAATTCTCGTATTGTTTTGAAATCTTTATGAATGTTTTAAGAAATCTTTGAAACTTTTGTGAAATCTTTTGACATTTCCTAACAAATTTTGAAGTTATTTAAAATCTTTGAAGTGTTTTGAAATATTTAAAATCTTGTAAAGTTTTAAAATCTTTGTGCAATGTTCTAAATCTTTGTTAAATCTTTGTGAATTCGTTGGAATTATTTAAATTATTACAAATCTTAGTAAAATCTTTTGACATCTTCAAAAAATTTTCTAAATTGTTTAAAATCTTTGAAATGTTTTGAAATCTTATAAATGTGGTTTAATATACCCTTTTTAAGATTTTAAACTCTTTTGTAAGTTTTAAAATCTTTGTGAAATATTACAAATCATTATGAAACGTTCGAAATCTTTGAGGAATTTTGGTGAAAAATTTGTAATGTTGTTTACAAGCCTTTGTTGAATGTTTGAAATCCTTAGAATCTTTGTGAAATATTTTGAAATGTTTATAAAATCTTTCTTGAATCTTCGTTTGGAAAACCTTTTGCATTCATTGAAGTCATTGAATTATTTGAAATATTTTCAAATCTTCTAAAATGTTTTAAAATTTCTTGAAATCGTCTCAAATTTTCGAAATCTGGTGTACTTTTTTCAGACAAAATTTAATTTAAAATATTTAATTCATAACTCCATCTAGACCAAAAAAACACAAACAATTTTTGCTATTCTCTGATGACAATACAGATTCATTGTTGAATTTTCAACGAAAAAAGACTTTCTACCCAAAAAAATTAATTTTCAACACAAAAAGACGAATTTAAAAAAACGAATAATTATCAACTGAACAGTGGCGCTAGTCACAAAATAGATTAACTTTTCAGTAAAAGAGACGAGTTTTCCAAAAAATGGTAAAGATTTAACCGAATGGTAACATTTTCAAGCCAAAAACACGAATTTTTTCGAAGACCGTTGAATTTCCACCAAAACTGATGACTTTAAAAAAATGGGCTAATTTTTCAAAAATAATTATATTATTAACAAAATAGTTGATTTTCCAACCAAATAATTGAATTTTAAACATACAAAGAAGCATTTTCAATCAAATGGTCTAAAGTTCCAAAAGAACAAAGATTAAAATTCAATCAAATATAAATATTAATTTGATTTCGTCTTGTTTCCAAATTTTTTATTGAAACTCAGTCTCATTTAGTTGAGAATTCGAGTCTATTGTTCGTTCAACTGTTTTGTAAAAAATTCGTTTTTTTTTTAATTGAAAATTATTTTTTGTTTTAAATGAACATTTACCTATTCCATTTTTGTTTAAAAAATAATCTTTTTAAGTTTAAAAATTCAAGTGTTTGGTTGAAAAATGATGTAAATTGTCCAAAATCCGTCTTTTCCAGTAGAAAATTAATCTTCTTGGTTGAAAATGTATCAATTTTAGCAGAAAATTAATCCGTTTGATTAAAACTGTAACTATCTTGAGGAAAATTTACTTTTTGGGGTTTTCTCCCAAAAAGTTAATTTTGAACAAGATAGTTATATTTTTAATTAAAAAAGATAATTTTTCAACAAAAATAGGATTTCTTACATTTTCAGTTTAAAAACTAATTAAAAACGAAGTTTTAACCAAATATTTATACTTTAACCAAACAAATTAATTTTCAATCGAAACGAAGAATTTTCAAACGAATAACTTTAAACTGAAAATATGAAATTTTAACTAAAAAAATTCGATTTCAACTAGAAAACAATGTATTTTCAAGCAAGGAAAGATATTTTCAAATAAATAGTATTATGAATACTACAATAACACTTTCAGTTAAAAAAAATAACAAAAAAAGACGAATTTCTAAAAAATACACGAATTTTCAAACAGATAGTTGAATTCGTTACCTGAAGAAGATTGTTTAACCAGAAATGGTATAGTTTAATATTTGGCTCAAAAACAATTTTCTACCAAAAAGGCGAATTTCCATCTTTAAAAAAAAACATTTTTAACTGAAACTTGCAGTTTATACTTAAGTTTTCAATTGAAAAAATAAGTTTTAACAAAAGAAAAACAAAAAAAAAAGGAATTTTCAACCTAAGAAATAAATTTCCAACTAAAAAATAGAAATTTTCGAACAAGAAGAATACTTTTCTACCAGAGAAAATGACTTTTCAAATAAAAACGAAAATTTTGCAAGCAAACTCGAAAGCAATTTCCAATACAAATTTTCATTTTTCCATCATGCTATCGACAAAAAACTATTTCACTATACACTAGTCAATAACATAGCATTTGAATTCAAAGAATTTTAATGTTCATTTAAAAAAAAAGGTTTTCGTTGTTCCACTTAAATACGACTGAATTATTAATTGAAACAAATAAGAAAGCCCAACTATTTTTGTTTTGGTTGAAAATTAACTTTCCTGGTAAAAATTCAAAAAATTTGTGGATATTTTTTTCTTTTTTAACTTAAAAATCTTGTTTGGTTGAAAATTGATTTTTTTAACTGAAGATGTCACTGTTCCATTTCTTGTTAAAAATGTATCCTTTTTAGTTGAAAATTCAACTATAAGGTTATAAATTTATCTTTTTGATAGAATATTATTGTTATTGTTTGTGCATTCACTTATTTGTTTAAAAATTTAAGCATTCTATTTTAAATTCGATTGTCTTTATCTTATTCAAAATTGATGTTTTGAATTTAGAATTTAACTGTTTCATTTTTTGTTCAAACTTTATATTTTTCAGTTGAAAGTGCATTTCTTCTGTCAAAAATTAAATTTGTTTTCTGAAAATTTAAATTTTCCATTTTTGATTCAATACTTTTTTTTTGGTTCTAATAATAATTTTTAAGGATCAAAATTTAACAAATTTGTTGAATATATATATATATATATTTTAATATATCTTCTTCAGCTGAAAATCCATCTTTTTTGGTAAAGAATTATTCTTCTTGTTTGAAAATCATCTACTTTCGTTAAAAAAATGTTTTTTATTGATAATTCAACTATTTTATTAAAAATTTTACTGCTTTGGGTTGAAACAAAATTACTTGAGTGGAAATTTAACTTTATCATTTTTGGTTGAAAATTTATCTATCCTAGTTGAAAATTTAATTATTTTTTTGTTGAAAATTGAAATATTTTGTTGAAAGTTTGTTTTTATTTTACTAGAAAATTGACAGTTTCCAGTTAAAAATTCATGTTTTTTGGTATTAAATTATTATTCTTATTTGAAAATACATAGAATTTAGTTGGAAATTTTTTGTTGTTGTTGAACAATCACGTTTTTTTTGTTCAAAATTAATTTTTTTAACTGCAAATTTCACTGTTTCATTTTCGGTTAATTTTTTAAAAATTTGGACCATTAAAAATTTTGGTTAACATTATTTTTTGAATTAATTTTGTTGAATTTTAAATTTCTGTTTTCGGTAAAAAATCATTGGTTTGAACATTAAATTATTTATTTTCAAATTCAATCTATTGCTTGAAAATTTAAATATTTTGTTGAATCCTTGTTTTCTTTTTTGGGACAATATTGTTTTTTTTCTGAAAATGTAACTATTGAATTTTTTGTTCGAAATTATTCATTTTTAGTTGAAAATTCAACAATGTGGTTGAAAATTCATGTATTTTGTTAAAAATTCGTCTTTTTTTTTAAATATAAGTCTTTTTGTTCGTAAATTCATTTCTTTGTTGAAAATTTCGTCCAAAATTTTGAAAAATTTGAAATCCTCTAAAATCCTTTGAAATCTTAAAAAAATATTATAAAAGCTCTGAACCCCTATAAAATCATCTGTAATAAATTCTTCAAAATTTGTTAAATATCTTAAATCTTCAATATCTTCATATCTTTTGAAATTTCTATTTTTAAGATGGCGAAAATATTATTTTAGCAAATCTAGGGAAGAGATAAAATGGTTACATCAGCGAGCAATTTAAAAAAATGTAGCATTAAAGTCATTTTTCGTAGAATTGGACAAAAAAATGTGTGTAACTTTTGAATAACCTTACCTCCTTTGACGGTTCTATTCGTAATGGGAAGATCTTGTGCAAATCTGTCCAAGATTTGCCTCTGGATCTCCTCGTTCTCTGCATCCAGTAGCTTTTCCATGTCCTCTGATGGTATTTTGAACTGCAATTTATCTTTAATAAGAATTTTTCTTTGATTTGAGGGTAGGATTCTTTAATCATGATAATTTTCTATTCAATTTTATCACACTTTTTTTATTTTGTTGGTTTTATTTAATAGCAACTATTATTATCATGAAACGAATTACCTTATCTGGAATTGGTGTTAGGTCCGTGCTAACAGTTTGCCAGTATGCCCAGAGGAACATGACGAAGAGGATGTGGAAGAAAATCAGGTAGAAAGCTATTAAAAAAAAATTAAACATCCACTTTTAAATAAAGAATATATTTTTAATCTTGAGATATTTCTGTTTATTAAGCAAAGATTTCTTGTTACCTTTTTGGACTCCACTTTCGACCGTATCTGAAAAAAAGAATAAACTTTTATTTTTAAATACAGACAAGGAGAAACAATCTTTCTATAAGAAATTTTATAGTTTTTTAAACAGTGTTAAAAGATTACTTTCATCAAAGAATTACATTTTCTTAATTAAATACACTTAGTTCGTTAAAAATCCATTCACAAATCCATTTAAAGTTTGTTGAAGAAAGGATTTTTATGTGTTCTCTAAAATCGTGATACTTATAAGTATAATTTTATTAAATATTTCTTTCATAGGTTTGTTATTTCATCCTTATAGTAATTAATACTTTAAATGTAAAATTTTAATCACACTCTTCAGTGCTCTTGAACTCAAATTTAAAAAAATTCAAGTCTTTTTAGCAACTCGTTCAAGTAAATATTAAGAGTTCTGAGAATTTTTATAACAAAATCTTTTTAAACAATTGGGAATCTTTTAATATAACTTAAAATCTTGGAAGATTTGTTTCATTCCTTGATATAAAATAATTACAAATCATTTGAAAATGATTTGAAATTGAATTAAATTATTTATTAAATTCCTTTTTTAAAATCCATTTAAATAAAATGCAAGGACACAAGACGCGCGTTCGCGTAACGGATTTTTATTTTATAATATATGAAAAAACTATTAAAAAATACAAAGCAACAAATTTTGAAATATTAAAAGTTCTACAAATTTCTGAATTGAAATCTTTTGAAATAACATAAAAACTATAAAATCCTATGACTTTTCCATTTCCTTCATATGCCTTGAAATTATTGAAATCTGTAGAAATTCCTTAAAATAAGATTTAATTTATTCTTTAAAGTTGTCTTTAAATTCGTTAACATCACTTAAATTTCTCTTAAAATCGTGAAAACCCATTAAAATGAGTAGAAATTATTTGTAATTACTTGGATATAAACTTAATTATTAATTAAATTCATAACAAAAAATTTTTTCAATAAAATATAAGCGCACGAGGTGCGTGTTCGTGTACCTGGATTTTTGTTTTCCAATATTAAAAACATGAAATATTTTTAAATTCATGGCAACAAATTTTGAAATATTAAGTTTTATAAATTTTTCAAACAAAATCTCTTGAAATTTTATGGAATCTTTTAAAATAACTTGAAATCTTTCAAATATTTTGAAAATTGTCTATTTCCTTCATATCCCTTGAAATCCGTAAAAATAATCTGAAATGAAATTTAATTTATTCCCTGGAGTTCTCTAGAAATTCCTTAAAATCTCTTGAAATTGTAAAAAATAAATTAAAATGACCAGCAACGATTTGATATTTCTTGGATATAAATTAAATTCATTTATTACATTTCTCTCCCTGGATTTTTATTTTCTAATATTAAAAACATAAACTATTTAAAAATGTATAGTAACACATTTTTAAATATTATAAAAATTCAAGAAATTTGGTAAAGGAAATCTCTTGAAATTCTTTTGAATCTTTCAAAATGACTTAAAATCTTTAAAACATTTGAAATTTTTTTATTTCTTTCATATCCCTTGAAATTTTTGAATGCTGTAGAAATATTTTCACTAATTTTCACTAGATATTCGTTAAAATCTCTTGAGATTGTAAAAAAATCCATTACAAGTAAAAAAAACCGTTTAAATAAAATTCCCTAGATTCTTGTTTGTCAACATTAGAAACATAAACCAGTAAAAAATCCATAATAACAAATGTTCAAATATTAAAATTTCTGAAAAATTCTGAAACGAGATAAATAATTTAAGAAACGATTAATTCCAGTTAATAAAATACCTGAAAAAATGATTATTGTTGTCATTATAATATTTTCATGGATAAACATTTTTTGCAGTATCTGGAAATCTTAAATATTTCCATACATATTGATGTCACATATTCTTAAATTTTAAATGGTGATATTTTTAAAATATTCAAATTAAAAATGTTAAAATTTGTACAATGATAATGTACAATTGATAATTTATAAAATGTTTAATTAAAAATCTCTAGTGGTTGTTTAATATTACCAACATTTTCAAATAAAATCTTGAGATAAAACAAATTTCAATTAAAAATTGTTTTAGTTTTTTAATTTCAAAATAAAATGTATCATTTTTTGGTTTCAAATAAAAGTTGCGGTTTCCTCATTTAAGACAATGTAAGAGAAAGATGTTCGTTTACATTTTGTGAAATCTTTACATCAACTAAATAAAAATCGCTGGGGGATTGTATTAACCCTCAACAATAAATTTAACGTAGATCGAAAATCTGTACGAAATAAAATAAATATTATATGAAATTTATATTTAAAGAAAAAATATAATGTATAAATCTGGCTTTTGAAAATCGTTTAAAATTCTAAAACCTATTAAATTTATGTTTACTCGAAAAATGCCATGCAGATTAGTTGTACATCTTGCTTGAAGTTTGGTTTAATCGAAAAACATTACAGGGTTATTTTATAAATATATTTAATATCTAGTGAAAAATTTTGATTAGACTTCTAAATCTATTAGAAAAAATTATTTTTGCTACTTTTTGAAAATCTGGAAAAAAATGTCAAACATAATGTGACAATTTTCGTTCAAATTTTTAATTTGTATAGAGTTAGTGAACAAATATTTTGGCTTCAAAAATTAATTTTAATCCTAAAAAGTTTAGTTTGAAATAAAAAAAAAGTGGAATCAATTACAATAGGTAATTTTGTAAGTTAAAAAAAGCTATACATTTAAACGGAAAAGGTATATAAAAAAAGGAAAATACAGGGAAAAGACTGTGATTCCGGTGGTAAATAGTTTATAAACATAATTAAAAACAATGAAAGAAGAAAATGTTGAAAAGTCGAATTATATTATATTTTTGAAACTCCCAGTATTTGAACTTGAAATGAGAAAACTTGATTTGAGTTCGGCGTCCTATTTTCACTTAAAATAAACCAAACCGCTCCTAAACAAGAAAACAAACTACGAAAATACTAAATAAACCCAAAAACCAAATATGTAAATTGAAATCAAATTTAATAGTTTATTATCTACATTAATATGACTAATTGGGAATATTTGTAAATTATTGTATAATTTCCATGCTTTTCAATATTCAAATGTTTAAATTGTAATTAAACATTTATTTAATGTTATTTTTAAAACACAAAAATAATATGTTTGCTCAAATATACCTCGAAATTTGATATACAGGTGTAAAGTTCAACATAAAACGGGCTAGAGATCTCTAACTATATTAAAAAAATATCTAAAAATAATACACAAAAAACTAGGGACCCTGTAAACCATATAGTATATAATATGAAATCCTTCATATTTTTAAGATTTCAAATCGAAATATATTTATTTTTCACAAAAAATTGTTGAATCTTCAAAAAAAAAAGAAGCTTTTTTATGAAAAGAGATGAATTTTGAAACTAGAAAGACTACTTTAAAAAATTCATTTTCAACCAAGAGAGAAAAATTCTTAAACAAAAAGTCAAATTTTCAAAAAAAAAAAAAAAAAAAAAAAAGATTGAAATTCAACAAAATAGTTCATTTTCTACCAAAAGACGAATTTTTCACCAGCTGAATTCAACAAAAAGAAAAACGAATTTTTAACAAAATTGTTGAATCCTCAACGAAAAAGATACATTTTCAGTAAACAAGATTAATTTCCCACTCAAAAAGATTAAAATTTTTTAACTAGAAAGGTAATTTTCAACAAAATAATCAAACCTTTTACAAAATAGTTAAATTTGTCACGAAACAGTTAAATTATGAGCCAAAAATGGAATCGTCAAATTTTCAATTGAAAAAAAAAATAATTTTAAAGAAAAAATCTCATTTTCGACCATTTGAATTGATTTTTTAAAAATAAAATAGTTGAATCCACAACTAAATAGATGATTTTTCAATGAAGAAAGGAGAATTTTAAACTCAATAGTTGAATTTTTACCCATTTCAATCAGTTGAATTCAACAAAAAAAAGTGGACCTTTCAACTAAAAAAAGAATTAATTTCCAACAAATTATAAAGAAAATAAATGTTCAGACACAGAATTACGTTTTAACATAAACAAAAGGAATTTTTGGTAAAAGTGTTAAATTTTTAACTAAAGACGTAAATATTAAAGTTTATTTGAACGTTCATAACTTCAATCTCATCAACTTGCAACCAAGCAGTTGATTTTTTAAATAAAAAAGATGAATTTTTAACCAAGAAGAATTATTTTCCACCCGGAATATTAATGTTTCACCAAAAATACGAATTTTCAACAAACTACATCAATTTTAAAGAAAAATGTTTAATTTTAATCTTCAATTAAAAAAAAAAGAATTTATTTTCATCCAGAAAGATTAATTTTCTACCACAAAGACGAATTTTCAACAAAATAGTTCAATTTTCATCCTGAAATTGTTTAAAAAAGTAGTTCAACTTCAAGCCAAGAAGTTTTTTTTCCAACCAAAAAAGTTTAAGTATCAATAAAATATGTAATAATTGACATTTCGGAGAGTAAAAAACAATTGACAATGTTTGTAAACAGTTCAATTCAACCAAAGACGATTTAAAAAAAAAATAGTTACCTTTTGAACCAAAAACACAATTTTTAAATATTAAGAATTTTCAAACAAGCGATCTGATGAGTTTCAAATAAAAAATAATATAGTTGATATTTTATTCAAAAAATATTTTTATTTCAAATCAAAAATAGCTCGATTTATAAAAAAAAAATGTCAACAAAATAGATGAATCCACAACCAAAAACTTGATCTTTTTACCCAAGAAGATTAAACTAAAAAAAAATACGAAGTTTGATAAAATAGTAAAAGTTCGAACCAAAAGATGATTTTACAACCAAGAAGATTAATTTTCTAAAAATCAAATAGTTTAATTTTCTACGAAACTGTGGAATTTTTAAATTAAAAAAATGAATTTTCTACAAAGGCAATTCGTCAAACAAAAAAGCTAAATTTTTAACAAACAAAAAAACATGTAATAATTGATATTTAAAAAAATGTATTTTCAAATAAAAAAAAGTTTAATTCAACCAAAAAAGATGAATTTGCAACAAAATAGTTCAATTCTAAACCAAAAACAGATTAGGCAAGAACCAAACATTTGCATTTTTAATAAAAAAAAGGATGAATTTTCAACCAAGAAGATTAATTTTCAACCAAAAAAGACGAATTTTGATAAATTAGTAAAATTTGCAACCAAAAGATGATTTTCTGACCAAGGACATAAATTTTATAAAAATCGAATAGTTTAATCTTCTGTCAAATCGTTGCATTTTTAAACAAAAAACAGCAACGAATTTTCTATAAAACAGTCCAATTGTCATCCCGAGAATATGAATGATCAACAAAGTATGTAATAATGAATATTTAAAAGAAATGCAATTTAAAATTAAAAGTTTAAGACAACCAAACAAGACAAGTTTTCAACTAAACAGTTGAATGTTGAACCAAAACAGAGTAAGCAACAATCAAACAGTTGCATTTTTAGTAAAAAGGTGTGAATTTTCATCCAGGAAGATTAATTTTCAACAAAAAAGATGCATTTTCAAAAAAATAGTTTAATTTTCTAATAAAAATAAAGGGGGTTGGGTACAGAGAAAGACTGCGATCCCTGTATTAAATTGTATCTAAAAATAATAGAAAATAATGAAAGAAGAAAATATTGAAAATTAGAATGTTATATTTTCGAAACATCTAGAATTTGAACTTGAAATTACAAAATTTGATTTAAGTTCTATTCTATTTTCACATCAAATAGACGAAACCCCTCCTGAACAAGAAAACAAACTGCAAAAATACTAAATAAAACCGAAAGCCAAAAGTCTATTTTGAAATCAAATTTAATAGTTTATCATCAGCATAAATATGAATAATTTGTACATTTTCTGATGATTCACGGGCTTTTCAATGTTCAAAGGTTTAGATAAACTTTACTTAAATATTTATTTAATGTAATTTTTCAAACACTCAAACAATATCTTTTGTTCAAACATACTTTGAAATTTGATCTATGTAAAGTTCAACGTAAAATTGGCTAGAGCTAGAGCTCCCTCACTACGATAAAAAATTGCTAAAAATAACACACAAAAAACTAGGGACCCTGAAAACTGAAAATAATAGCAAGAAGAAAAGTAATATCCATAAAAATCGACTTTTCTACGCGCTTGACCTAGAAGTTGAAAGCAATAAATTAAATAAAAAGAACCTCCAGATTAAAAAAAAAACTTTCATTTTAAAAAACTGGGATAAAAAAACGAAAGCTCTGCTGCAAAACGAAACATCACATAAATATTAATTCTATACATATAATAAAGGTAATTTTTTTCTTTGATTTCAGCTAAAAATCGATAGACGTCAAAATTTGATTGAAATTCACTGAGAATAAACTAGCTTTTATTAGAATTTGAGTAATAATGTGGAAAACTAATGGAATTCATAAAAGCACATAACCTATAAAAAATGTATATTTCTTTTCTTTTTGGCAGTAAATTATAAAAAGAGCAGTTTATAAATCGGAAAATATCTGTATATACAAAAATAAATAGAATAAAACATAAATAAGCATACAATAGCAGAGTTGAACTACATAAGCGTAGTACGACCAGGCGACGATAGTCAAGATAAAGATGACTGGAATCCATTTGACGGCTTTTAGACACCACCAGCACGGTCCGGTTTGTTTGCCCATCCTAGCTGGCCAAATCACAAGATGCTTTTATTTCAATTATTACATTACAATTAATATTTGCAGGCGCCGCTCCTGCCAGCCCTTTCGAAAAAATCGCGATCGGGGCCGCCAGGTAATTCCGAAAAACACAGGCACATATCAAGCCATGACAAATTATTTCCGGATTATTACGCGGAAAGGGTCGAATTTAAACGAACTATCGCCTGGATGATAATATCCGTGCAGGCTGCGGTTGACATCGATACACATTTACCACGTCTTTTATCACTTTATCGCTCAACCTCCAAAATCCAACAACGTTCATCCACATCCGTTGACGTCCGCAACGCGACTGACGCAGCATCAGTCAATCTCAATCAGTATGAAAAATCCACTTGCTTTATTGCGAGTGGATCATTTCATATTTCATCCAAACAATACATATAAATATTTGTTTATCTTAAAATACTTACGCTTTAGGGACTGTTAATAAACTACGTTAACAATTTCGGTTTATTTTTTAAACTACCCCCCCCCCCCCCCCCCCCCCCCCCCCCCCCATCGACTACCGTATTTATACCCCCACCACCCTATACCGTAGCCCAAAATCCTCTCAAAAGAGTAGGAAAATAGGGTGATTTTTCACAAAAATATGGGAATAAATTCTTTTAAATAATATTAATGTAAATACTACATTAGATTCAATATGAAACACATTAGATTTTCAAGGTTTTGAGTCGAACTTTATATATTGCATTTTCAAAAAAATAGTTAAATTTTCAAACCAGAAAGACGAATTTTCAATAGGAAGTTAGTTTTCAAAAGTTAAAGATAAATCCTTAACCAAATAGTTGAATTTTCAAACAACAAATATTAAAATTCAACCAAAACTAGTTGAGTTTTCAACAGAAAAATTCATTTTCTACGAATTTTCAATCAATTGAATTAAACGAAAAAAAAACGCATTTTTAACCAAACAGTTGAAATCTCGACGAAAGAGATAAATTTTTAATGAACGAGATTAATTTTCTGCATAAAAATATGAATTTTCCACAAAACACACGAATTTCCAACAAAAAAGTTAATTTTCAACCAAATAATTAAACCAGATTAAACCTTTCACAAAATATATAAATTCTTTACCAGGCATCATAGTTTTGAGTCGGAAATGGAATCATCAACATTTCAATAAACAAAAAAACTAATTATTAACAAAATAGTTGAATCCTTAACCAGATAACGAAATTTATCTTCTTCTTTGAAAATTCATCTTTATAGTTGAAAATTCAAGTATTTTAGTTAAATTTAACTAATAATATTAATCTTTTTTGTTAAAAATCCAACTATTGTATTGTTAAAGATTCATAATTTTAGTTGAAAATTCTTCAGTTTAGTATAGAATTAATTTTTCTTACTGAAAATGTATCTTCCATTTTTGGTTGAAACCTTTTACGAAATAGTTAAATTCTTCACCAGACATCTGACTTTTGAGCCGAAAATGAAATCGCCAACATTTCAATTAAAAAAATTAATGTAAAAAAATCGAACTTTAACCATTCAAATTAAACAAAAAAACTAATTTTCAACAAATTAGTTGAATCCTCAACCAGATTAAAACAATAATCTTCTTCTTTGAAAATTCATTTTTTTGGTGGAAAATTCAAGTATTCCACTTAAATATTAATCTTTTTTGTTGAAACTTCAACTATTCCTGTCAAAGATTTATGAAATTAATTTATTTAACTGATAAAATAAATGTTGTATTTTTGATTGAAAATGTGTATTTTCTAGTTCAAAATTCATGCAAAAAATCGTATTTGTTAGTCAAAAATTAATTTTGTTCTTTGAAAAGTAATCCTTTTTAGTTGAAAGATCAAGTATTTTAGTTAAATATTAATCTTTTTTATGAAAAATTCAACCATTCCAGTTAAAGATTCATAATTTAAGTTGAAAATTCATCAGTTTAGTGGAAAATTAATTTTTTTAAACGAAAATTTTAGTACCATTTTTGGTTGAAACCTTTTACAAAATAGTTGAATTCTTCACCATGATTTTTAAGCCAAAAATGAAATCGTTAACATTTCAATTAAAAACAATTAAATTTAAAGAAAAAATCGAACTTTAAACATTTAAATTACACAAACAAAACAAAATTTTTAACAAAAGAGTTGAATATATCCTCTTCATTAATCGTCTTCATTGAAAATTCATCTTTTTGTTTGAAAATTCAAGTATTCCAGTTCAATATTTATCTTTTTTTTTTGAAAATTCAACTATTCTAGTCAAAGATTGATCGCTTTAGTATAAAATTCATCATTTTGGTTGAAAATGAATTTTTGTAACTGAAAACATAAATTTTGCAGTTTTGGTTAAAATGGTGTCTTATTCTAGTTCAAAATTCATGCGTAATAATCGAACTTTTAACCATTTGAAATAAATAAAAAATCTAATTTTCAACAAAATATTTCAACTCTCAACCAAAGAGATGAATTCTCAAACTTAATGTATATAGTTGAATTATTTATTCACGATAATTGAGGTCCGCAACGTGACTGACGGGGCGGCGCAGTCAGTTAGCGACAAACAAACTTTAATTTTTGAAATTTTTCAGTCGAAATATATTTCATTTTCAAACAAATATTGACATTTTCAACCAAAAAAGATGAAAATTCAACCAAAAACAGTTCAATTTTAACCCGAAAAATTTAGTATTAAAAAAAAATGATGTTCTTCCGTTCTGCCAAAAGGCGAGCAGCTGAATTAAATTAAAAGAAAAACGAATTTTTAACAAAACAGTTGAATCCTCGAACGAAAGTTAAATTTCCAATAAACAAGATTAATTTCCTACTCAAAAAATTAATTTTCGACAAAAAATGTAATTTTCAACAAACTAATAAACCTTTCATAAAATAGTTGTATTTCTCACCGCAATCAGTGAACTTTTGAGCCAAATATGGAATCGTCAATTTTTCAATTAAAAAAAAATAATTTAAAAGAAAAAAGGAAATTTTCGTATATTTGAATGAGACAACAAAATCTAAATAAATATACTTATTATAAAACATCATTTTTTCCAAATTATTGAAAAAATAAAGTTTCATCCCATACAATTGGTATTATTGTTTGACCCTCGGCGAGCAGCCATCTTCTTATCTGACTTCATATGGTAAAATATCATCGACATAAAGTACTGGACAGCAATATACGCTGGTATACGGCTGTCGGAAGTGGACCAGGGAACAGAAAGAGAGAAAAAATGGAGAAAGTATATGTGTCCTTTTCTAAGGATGATGATTGGATCTACTCATCTTCCGTCTGCTTTCATCAGAAATAGATCAACTGACCAATCACCAATCGCCATCCTTAGAAAAGGACAGGGCTACTTTCGCGATTTGTCATCTCTTTCTATTCCCTGGACCACTTCCGACAGCCGTAGCCAGCGGTCCAGTACATATCTTTGCCAGTACTATTTGTCGATGTAAAATACCTAATAAACACGTAATATTTCAAAAGTTTCTTGATATATTTCAGGCAGTCAAAATTTCGTGAAATTTTTACAATAAGATTAAATTATTCAATTATTTACAATATATCACAATTAAATGCAATAAATTGTTATGTTTATTTAATTGATTATCATTTTCGTACTTTTCCCGATGTCTAGAGAAATTATTCCTGATGTTCATTTTAATCGAAAATTCAAAAAAGTAAAACCAGGTAAAACTGTTTGACTGACCGGAAACAAGTGGCTCCTGCAATTCAAGAACTAGCCACCAAGCCTATTTCACTTCCTTTCCGTCCTTTTTCTTCCTTCACCATGCTCGAGAAAACCCAGAAGGTAAATTCTGCAATTTCTCAGAGTTTTCAAGTGTTTTAGAGATTGTTCTTAATAAAACGAATCGTACTAATGGTGAAATCTTTTTTTATTCTTCCAGAAACAAAAGGAGCCGATCCACTCGGTGCAAGTCTTCGGACGCAAGGTGAGTGAAAATGATATTTATAGAGGTTAGGTTGTCGCGTGGTTAAGTGTCCATGCCGAGGTGTCATTAATTTTCAAAGAATTATTCCTAAAAACTGTTTTATTTATCGTCAAAATTGTCCCCTAAAAGTATTATTTTTAAATCCTGACTCTGATTTAGTTTTGAAACTTCTTGGAAATCTGTTTTTTTTTTTCCTGGAATTATTGTTTCGCAAGTTTTTTTCTCTACTTATGTTGTAATTTGCAGTTATTTGTTTTAAAAAATAATGATATATAATAATAATATAATATAATAATTTTGAGATAAACTATTTTAATGGAGATGTTTAGTATTCAAATAATGAAAAATTAAGGTTTATGGTTTCGGCGGCCAAATTTTGGGCCCACTTAATTTAATATTTTGGACCTGTCTTATGTGCATTTTAGTTTATATTTATCGGTTTTAATTGAAAATATCGTGTTTGCAAAAGTAAATCTTACCAACCTTTTTTATGTATATATACATACTTGAGATTTTTTTAGATTATTTTTCATAGCATATTTAAATAGTAAATAAAAAATTATCAGAGCCAAGTTAAATTATATATTAAACATTTTTAAAGTGTTAATAATGCTGAAAATTTAAAATTGACTAGTTGAAATTGATCAATCTCAACTTCCAAGTGTTATAAACTGTAACTTTTTGATATGTTAATGATGTTCTGATAACTGTTTTTGATTTAAAATCTTGAAAGTTGAACTTTTGTTACAGATTAATTTTTGGTTTGAAGCTTTTTAATTTTAATTGAAAATTCGTCGTTTCGATTGAAAAAGAGCCTTTTTGTTGAATTTTTTTTCTTTGGCTAAAAATTAATATAAGCCAATTCCCACTTTAGCTATGTTGTTGAGATTTTTTCTGTTTAATTTTTTTTTTTAACTGAGAATTTAATTATCACAGTTGAATATTCCATGATTTTAGTCAAAAATTCATATCTTTGGTTGGAAATTACTGTTTTTAAAGTAAAAACTTAACTATTCATTTGGCTGTTCAAAAAATTGTATTTTTTACTGTGCAATTCGTCTACTTTGGTAATTTAGTATTCTTTGTTAAAAATTCTTTTATTCTAGTTAAAGATTCATAATTTTAGTTGAAAATTGTTGATTTTTTCACTGAAAATTTAACTGTTCTTTTTTTTTTGTTCAAAATTGATCTTTTTTAGTTCAAAAATTCAAATATTTGATTGACAATTTATCTTTTTTGTTTGTTTTTTGAATCGTATTTTTTGGTTGAGAATCAGAATTAATCTTATTGTTAAAATATTATTCTTGCTTGAAAATTTATCTGTTCGGTGGAAAATTCAAGTATCCCAGTTAAATATTCATCATTTTAGTTGAAAATTCATTTTTTTGGGTGAAAATAAAACTACTTGGGTTGCAACTTTTTTTCTTAAGTAAACAATTGAACTCCCTTTTTTGATTCAAAATTTAACTATTTGGTTGCAAAGTGATTTTTTTTTTATCTGAAAATTGAACTATTTGCTTTAAAAATGCATGCGTTCTCAAAATTATATTTTTTGGTGAAAAATTAATCTTTTGTTGGAAAATTGAGCTTATTCTTTAAAAATTTATCTTTTGGGTGAAAATAGAACTACTTGGATGGAAGTTCAATTCTTTTGTTAAAAATTTATATACTGTAGTCGAGGATTCAACATTTTACTTGAAAATTCATCGCTTTGGTTAAAAAATTGAAATTTTTGTGTGGAAAATTGAATTTTTTTTAACTGAAAATTTAATTGTTTCATTTTTCGATGAAAGGTGATATTCAAAATTAAACTCTTTCTTCGAAAATTCATGCGTTTGAAATATAGTCTTTTTTGGTTGAAAATAAAATTTACTGGGTTGTAAGTTAAACTCTTCGGTTAAAAATTTGTCTTAAGTTTAAAATTAATCTATTCTAGTTGAAAATTAATTATTTTAGTGGTAAATTCATTACTTTCATTGCAAATTTTCCCTTTTTTTGTTTGAAGATTTTTTTTTAACTGAATGTGTAACTTACATTTTTGGTTAAAAAAATATCTTTTTATTTCGAAATTTATCTATTTGGTTGCAAGTTGATATTTTCTAGTTAAAAACTATTTCGTTGGAAATTCATGCGTTTAAAACTTAACTAAATTAATAATTTTAACTTGAAGTATTAAAACAGCAAAATAATAGGTTTTTTTTTTCATTTAAACTGGGTTTAATATTGTGTTTACTTTTAAATATATTTTCCATTCACTAAATAAAACTGGATAATTATAAAAAAAATTGAAAATGGACTTTTCTCTTTCTAGAAAAGTGCAACCGCGGTTGCCTACTGCAAACGAGGTCGTGGAAACCTCCGAGTCAATGGACGTCCTTTGGAATTGGTGGAACCCCGTGTTCTGCAGTACAAACTTCAGGAACCCATTTTGCTCCTGGGAAAGGTAAATATATTTTATGTCTTTTCTTCAAATTATTTAATTAAAAATGCGAAATACATTGAAGGAGAAACATGTAATGAGTAAAATCCAAAAAATTGAATTTCCTTCAAGTACGTTAAACTTTTATTGATTCCGCGCCCTTTTGCAGAATATAAGAATTTTTTAGCACCTTCAGTACAAAATGTAAGGTTTTAGGTAAACATTATGTATTAGGACCATACCTGGAAAACCTGAAATTGTCAGGGAATTTTTATATTTCTGGAAATGTCGGAGAATTTTGTTCAAATCAGGAAATTTTGCGAGATCTGGCTTGATTTTGGTTTTTAATTGCAATATAAAATTGAATGAAAATAATTCTTCGTTTGTAAATGAAGTTTTATCTTTTTGCTTTGACATTGAACAGTCTTTAATGTTTTCTATTTCTTGATTAAAAAATCTTGTTAGTTGAAAATTCAACTCGTATTGAAAATTAGTCTTTTTTAGTATAAATTAATTTTCTTGCTTGAAAATCAATCTTTTTGGTTGACAATAAAATTACTTGGTCGAGGGTTAAATTATTTGCTTAAAAATTTAATGACTCCCGATAAAGATAAGTAATTTTCGTTGAAAATTCATCTTTTTGGTTTAAAATTCAACTATTCCATCTAAAGATTCGTCCTTTCAGTCGAAGAATCATCAATTTAGTTGAAAATTAATTTTTAAACTAAAAATTAAAATATTTGGTGGAGAATTTGTCTTTTTTTTTTAATTACTGTATCTTTTTTGTAGAAAATTAATCTTTTTGGTTGGAAATTGAAGTATTCCAGTTAAATATTCGCCATTTTAGTTTGAAATTAATTATGTTGAAAATAACGCTTGGTTGGAGTTTAAATTTTTTTGTTCGAAACGTATCCTTTTAGTTCAAAATTCAACTAATCCAATTGAAAATTCATCATTCCAGGTGAAGATTGATCATTTTAGTTGAAAAATCATCAGTTTGGTTGAAAATTGATCCTTTTCTAGTTCAAAATTTAACAATTTGGTTGAAAATTTGTCTTTTTGTTGAAAATTCATGTATTTTGTTGAAAAATCTTATTTTTTGGTACAAAATTCTTTTTCTTTTTTTTCAAATTCAAGTATTCCAGTTAAATATTCAGTATTCTAGTTTAAAATCAATTTTTATCGTTGAAAATAAACCCACGTGGTTGAAAGTTCAACTATTTTGTTAAAAAAAAGATTGGTCGTTTTACTTAAAAATTCATCTTTTTCGTTGAAAATAAAACTACATAATTGGCTGAAAATTAAATTCTTTTGTAAAAAATCAATCTTTTTGGTTGGAAATTTATAATTTGCTAAAGCTTTCTAAATTAAACATATCCATTGAATCCCTAGAAATTGAAAAAATATGATAAATTTGTGAAACTGTATACATATTTCGAGTCGATTGTTTAAAAAAATACGAAATATTTCAAATGCTCTCTTCAGTGTGGCCGGCTGGACCAGAAAACCGAAAAATGACAGTGAATTTATTTTTGGACCGGGATTTTACAAAAATTTTAGAATACAAATTTTTTCCAACTTTGATTTCAACCGTTTTTTAAATAATTTTTCAAATTGTGATTGTTAAAGTTAGTATATCATTCAGTTTAGAATACTTCATTCTAAAATCTTTAAAATAAAAAATTTTCCATTTTAATTTTTAAAAGCAAAAATTTTCATTTCTAGAATTTTAAAATGCAGTTTTAAAGGCTTACAAAATTAGAAGTTTTTAAAATCGAATATTTTTAAATAAAAAAACAAGGAAACCCGGAATTTTACGAATTTTCATAAGAAAAATCTGCTCAAGTTCGATTTTAACAGTTCTTTAAAATAATTAAAGTGCTGTTTTGAAGATTTAAACAATTAAAAATTAAAAGTATTTGTAGTTGAAACTTTTTGATAAAAAACATACAAATACTTAATAAGAATTGAAATTAATATATCATTTATTCCGATAATTTGATTTTTAATTAAAAATTGTCATGATATATCAATAATATATTTTTAATTCAGAGTTTCCGGTCTTCCCTTATATAGTCATAATAATATAGTCATAATGAAAGCTTTTTATTAAATTAAAGGGAGTCTAAATTATTCAATTTTTATCCCATTTAATTTGAAATTTCTTAATGTAGAAAAAGAATAAGTATTTAATATTTAACAATATTTCACTGCTCATTTAGGATGAGTAAATTGAAACCAAATCTTTAAAAGAAAATAATTTGAAATTACATAGAAAGCTTTGAATCTTTAGATTTTTGAAGAACTTTTAAACTTTTAGCGTTACAATTTTAATTGTTCTATTTAAAAAAGTGTTTAATTTATAAGTGAAATTGTTAAATTTTTACGCATAAATAACAATTGAACACTTATTATGAGTAGAAAAAAGTTGAGAAATTTTAAGAGATACTTAGCAGTTTTGAAGAGATTCAAAATTAATTAAAAAGTTGAAATTATTTCAAGTCATTTAAACGACATGTGTTAACATTTTTTTCAGAAATTCTAAATGTATTTTAAATTTAATCGAAATTTTCCTACAATTTTTGAAAATCCTGCAAATTAAAAAAAGGCCTTAAAATCTTCTATTTTCTTTGATAATTTTTGAAATCTTAAAACCTTAAACTTTCTTTTACAATAATTTTTCAAAGTGAAAAATCATTTTTAATTTTCCTAAGAATCTTAAGAAATTTTTTTATTCTTTTGAAGTCTTTCACAATTCTTAAAAAAATTCTATATTTTTTGTTTGAAATATGCAAAAATCTACATTTTATTCTAAATTCAGCTGTAAGTATTTGAAATTATTCAAGTTCTAAATTTAATTCGAAACTTTCTTAAACTTCTAAATATCTCTTAAAATTACTCTAATATTTTTACAAATAATAAGTGTTCTATTATTATTTATAAATTTAAATTCAAATTTTTCTTTAATTTGCAGGATGCTTTAAAAGTTTTAGAAAAAATTCAATTCATTTTGAAATTTATTTAAAAGTTCTGAAAAAAATTCAAAAGTTATTTTGAATTTGGAAAAATGTAAAACCACTTTTAGATTTCTCAAGGTTTTGAAATAACATTTTAAAGCTTTTAAAGGATGCCCAGACTATTTAAAATAAAAATAATTTAAGTACTGTTTAGTGAAAAAAATTATTTTTCGATTTTTAATGTGATTTTTTTTAGAAATATATAATTTGCAATTAGAAGTTTTCACTTCGTGAAATAAATAATCTTCACAATTCTTTTTTTATATTTTATAATAACGTAATTACAACTTTTTCTCCAGATATTATGATTTTGAAGCTTGCGCATATTTCTCCTTAAAAATAATTTACAAATGATGTTTAATTATTCCGAACATGACTTTTCTGTGAATAAAAAATGGATTCTGACTTTATGGAAAGAAATTAATTATAAATTTACTGTTTTATCCAGTCCATTGATGTCAAGTTTTTTTCCACTTTCAGGAAAAGTTTGCAGGAGTAGACATCAGGGTCAGAGTGAACGGAGGAGGACATGTCGCCCAGATCTACGCCATCCGACAGGCAATTTCCAAAGCCCTCGTTGCCTATTATCAGAAATGTGAGTAATATTTCTCGAAATTAGGATATTTTAATTTAATCTCGTAACATTGATTTTCAATTCTTAAATATGAAATTTCAATTTATTTATTTATTTAATTTTTTTAAAGGATTTAAATCATCTGCAGATAAATGAATACCTTTTGATATTTTTCTATGCAGATTCACATCAAATTTTGCATTTTAGGCTCGTTCTTTTGTATATAGAAGTTTTTTAGGCGGCTAAATTAAACATTGTCTGTTTTTAATTTGTGTGATTTTAATATTTGCGTGCATTTTTGCTTCTAGATGTTGACGAGGCCAGTAAGAAGGAAGTGAAGGACATCCTCATTCAGTATGACCGAACTCTCCTTGTCGCTGACCCCAGGCGTTGCGAGCCGAAGAAATTCGGTGGTCCAGGTGCCAGAGCACGTTACCAAAAGTCGTACCGTTAATTACGAAATTTCCCTGCAAATTTTTCTTTATATTATTCAATAAAACCGAATAGAAATCTAAAGTCTGGAATTTATTTGTTTTAAATTTCTCGACTTGATATTATAATTACCTCATTTTTATTATTTTATTTTTCAATATTGAGACCATATAATAGGTACGTGTCTGATTCCTATTTTACTGAAGTTTATCGCGAAACACAAATTGATCTTATAGCTGGGAATTTTAGAGAATTTTTTCCGAGAGCGTGCTTAATTTTTTTTTTTTTAATTGCAACGTTAAATTCATGGTGGTCGCTGAACCGGGAATTTTCAGAAGAAACATCTGCCCCAGTTCGATTAAACAGTTTTTTTAAATACTAAGTGCAGTCTTAAAGATTTAAGCAATTGAAAAATAAAAAGATGGAATTTTTTTATTTAAAAAACAGTTTTATTTTCTCAACTGTAAATATAGATAAATAAATAAATTACATTTAGAATACATCTGTACTTTATGTATAAAAGTCTGAAAAATAATTGATTTAAGGGCATGTGACACAGCTAAATACCTATATTACCGACCTCACTTTTTCGGTTCACTGAATGTTTTTTTGAACCTAAGAACTTTTTTTGTAAATAAAATATCGAGCTGAAGATTGGAAGATTTATTAGAGTACAATAAAGTACGTTAAGGTACTGCTTTTTGTTAGGAACTTCACTGAAAATTATTTCATTTTTCTGAACCTCGACATTTTTTGAACGTTCCACCTTTTTTTATACATAAAATATCGGTCTCAAACTTTGAGAAATGCAAGAGCCGAAAGAAAACTGCGTTTAAGTACAAAGCTTAATAATAAAAGATGTGAAAAAATATATTTTAACAATCAATTCCAACGGCATCAGCCGGTAACGTTGTACACGAAAATACGAAAC
>NC_046661.1:124410785-124453777 GCF_010883055.1 Belonocnema kinseyi
TTTTTTTACATCTATTATTATTAAGCTTTGTACTTAAACGTAGTTTTCTTTCGGCTCTTGCATTTCTCAAAGTTTGAGACCGATATTTTATGTATAAAAAAATGTCGCGGTTCAGAAAAAAGATCAAATAATTTTCAGTAAATTTCCTACCAAAATGCAGTACCTAAACGTACTTTATTGTGCTCTAATACATTTCCCAAAGTTTCAGCTCGATATTTTATTTACAAAAAAAGTTCTTAGGTTCAAAAAAATATTCAGTGAACGGAAAAAGTGAGGTCGGTAATATAGGTATTTAGCTGTGTCACATGCCCTTAACAAAACTATTCTAAACTCGTTCAAACTTTGAGAATTTCCAGATTGTAACTGTTTCCATTCGAAAGTCTTAATAAGAATTGAAATTAACGTATGATTTATTTCGATAATTTTATTTTTTTAATACAAATTTATTCATATATTATTTTCACTAATTTTGATAGCCATTAAAAAGTGTAAATGTGCAGTTTAAACTTTATAAATTATTTCTACAGGGTGAACGCTGGACCGGCAAATGACCGGACATTTTTTAGGACCGGGAAATGACAGTGAATTGTTTTTTTACTGGGAATTTTACAAATTTGTAGGAAAAAAAATCTGTCCACGTTCGATTTCAACAGTATTTAAATAATGAGTGGAGTTTTTATGTTTTTCAATTATGCTATTATTTAGCTTACAGTGCGTATTTCAATAATTGTCCATTTACAATTTTGATTTCGAAGCTTACATTTTTATTTAAAGAATTTTTAAGTGCATGTGACTGAAAGTTTATAAACTATTTTCAACTTAAAATAACTTCATAATAATATATTCTTAATCAAAGGATTTTATTAAATTTAAAATATTGTTTCAGTCTAAAATACTCCATTTTTAAACCATTCAATTTGAAATTTTTAATTGAAAAAAAGATTGATTATTGAATTTTTATTTAAGACCAGTAAATTTAAACCAAATATTTAACAGTAAAGAATCTTTAACTGAATTTTTTGACATAGAAAACCTGGAATCGTCAAAATTTCGGAGAGCCTTTAAACTTTGAACGTTACAATTTTAATTGTTGTATTTGAATAATGCTTAATTTGTAAGTGAAATTTTTAAGTTTGGATGTATAATTTACAAATGAACATGTGTAGGAAAAATTGGAGTAATTTTGAAAAACTTTTTAAGTTTTACATTAAATTTGAATGTTTTGAAAACTTCTACATATCTCTTAAAATTACTCAAATTTCGCCTACAAATAATAAATGTTCAATTGTTATTTGTACATCCAAATTTTTAGGGATTTTTCTAAAATTTCTAGGATTTTCTAGAAAATGTAAAAAAAAATTGAATTCATTTTGACAGATATTTAGATGTTCTGAAAAAATTTCCAAAATATTAAATTTAAAACAACTTCAGGATTTTGAAATAAAACTTTGAATCTTTCCAAGGATGCTTAAACTATTTAAAACGAAAATAATTGAATTTCTAATTTAAGAAGTGTTCAGTTAAGATTTTTTTATATTTGATGTTTCTAGCTTAAAATTCCTTAAAATTATATAATTTTGAAAATTTTAAAGTTCATTGATTGATTTTTCAATTTAGAGCATTGAAAATGATAACGTGGATTTATATTTTTCTATATTGAAAAATGTTAGTAACTTCAATTGTATACGCTTAAATTATTGAGTATTTGAATACAAAATTATTAAATTAAAAACTTTTAAATTATGATTTTAAAAGTTCATAATTTAACAGTTCCACTTTCAGTGCTTTCATTTAAAGCTCAGTTTTTATTACCTAAAGTGGAAAATTTTGTAGCTTGAGTGTTCCATTTTTTAAATTTCATTAACCGTGAATTTATTTCGTCGATTAAAACGGCCACCCTGTTTTCACTTTAAAAAACTCCATAATAATATAGTCGCAAATCAGTATGAAGACACTATTTTATTAAATTAAAAATATTCTTGAAGACTAAATTATTAAATTTTTAACCCATTTAATTAAAAAAATTTTTAATTTAGAAAAAGAATAAGTATTTAATATTCAGCAATATTTCACTGTTCATTTATGTCAGAAAAAATTTGAGTACTTTTAAGAGATATTTAGAAGTTTTGAAAAGATCAAAAAATTGATATGATTCCAAGTAATTTTAACGAAGTGTGTTAACATTTTTTCGGATCATCTAAATATATTTTTAAATTAATCTAATCTTTCCTACAATTTTTCGAAAATCCTACAAATTAAACAAAATCTTCCAGGTTCTTTTTTGATCATTTTGGAAATCTTGAAATATTTTCACATTTTCTGTTACAATAATTTTATCAATGAAAAATCCTTTTCAATTTTCCTAGGAATCTTGAGAAAATGTTTTTATTCTTGTGAAGTCTTTCACAATTCTTGAAAAGTTTCTAAATGCTTTGTTTAAAATCTGAAAGAATCTAAATTTTGTTTTAAATTAGACTACCATTATAAGTTTTTAATTAATTTTAAATCTTTTTCAAACTGATAAACATCTTTTAAAATTGCCGAAATAATTTCAAAAATTGTTTTAAATTTAGAAAAGTTTTATACCACTTCTAGATTTCTGAAGATTTTGAAATAAAATTTAAAAAATGCTTAAACTATTTAAAATGGAAATATTTCAAGTTCTAACTTAAGAACTGTTGCGTTGCAAGAATTATTTTTAAATTGTTAATGTGTAGCTTAAAATTACTTAAAATAATATAATTTTGAAAACTTTTTAAAGTTAATTGCTTGTTTTTTTTATTTAGAGTGTTAAAAATGTTAACTTGGATTTATATTTTTGAAACTTAATCTGAATCTTTGAACTCTACAATTAATGAATTTCTAAATTTTTCAGTTTTTCTGCATTTTATTTAAAATTGTTCAATTTAAAAGTGTTAGTACCGTCCATTTTATAAATGTAAATTATTGGGTATTTTAATACACAATTTTTGAATTAAAAAACTTAAAATTCAATTTTAAAAGTTTATAATTCAAGATTTCAACTCTAAATGCTTTAATTTGTTGTTTATTACTTTAAATGGAGAAATGTTTAGAATAGAGTTCGATTTTTTAAATTTCATTGACCATGAAAAATGTTTGCGAATCGGGAAATGATCGAGAATTTTTTGTTTGATCAAAACGGCCACCTTTTTGGTTTTAGACATTTTTTTTCTAGAAAATTCAATATTTTTGTTTGCAATTTTTTCTCCGAACTGAAAAATCTTTTTCGGCAGAAAATTCAATTCATATTGAATACTCTGCTTTCTTCGTTGAATCCAAATAATTCTTATTAAAAAAAAAATTCTTCTGGGAATATCAACTACTATATTTTTTATTCCGAATTTATCGTTTTTGGAATGAAAATTGAATTAATTGTTTCAAAGTTAAACTATTTTGTTGAAAAATAATTTTTTTTTCGTTAAAGATTCATCATTTTAGTTTAAAATTCATCTCGTCAGTTAAAAAATGAGTTATTTGTTAAAAATCGTTTTTTTTCTTCGTTTGATTTTTTTTTTTGTTGAGAAAATTGAACTATTTGACATTTTAATTATTTTGTTGAAAATGTTTACTCTTTTGTTTGAAAATTAAATTTTTTTCAAACTAAAAATGTGTATATCCCAGTTGAATATCCCATCATTTTAATTAAAAATTCATCTCTGGTTGAACATACCGTTTTGTCTAAAAATTCAACTATTCAATTTGTGGCTCAAAATGACCTTTTTTAGTTGAAAATTTCTTCTTGTAGAAATTAATCTTGGTTTCAAATTCATCTTGTTGGTTTCCAATTTTAACTATTTTAGTTAAAAACTGATCTCTGTTTAAAAATTTAACTATTAAAAAAAATGGAAATTCAACTATTTCCTTCTTGGTTGAAAACTAATCTTAATAGGTCAAAATTCCAATATTTTGTTTTAAATTGATTACTTTTTGTTGAAAATCTAAGTGTTTGGCTGCTGTCTATTTATTTAAATTGTAATTATTTCTTTGAAAATTCATCTTGAATATTAATTATTTTAGTTGAAAATTCATTACTTTAGTTCAAAATTTATTGTTTTTTTTTGTGTGTGAAAAATTAATTTTCTAACTAAAAATTTAACTTCAATTTTTGGTTGAAAATTGATCTTTTAAGTTAAAAATTCAACTACTTGCATCCAAATTATATTTCTTAGTTGAAACTGCAACTATCTGGCTGAAAAATTATCTTCTTTGTTAAATTTTTTATTATTTCCTATAAATTCAGATTGTTGGAAATTAATTATTTTAATTGAAAATTCATTACTCTTGTTCAAAATTTGTTGTTTTTTTGTGTGTGAAAAATTAATTTTTTTAACTAAAAATTGAACTTCAAGTTTTGGTTGAAAATTGATCTTTCTAATTAAAAATTCGAATACTTGCTTCCAGATTGATATTTTTTAGTTGAAAATTCAACTATTTGGCTGAAAATTGGTCTTTTAAGTTGAAATTTCATCTATCTTGTTGAAAATTCTTGTGTGAAAAATCGTCCTATTTAGTAGAGAATTCATCTTGTTGGCAGAAAATTAATTTTCTCGTTTGAAAATTTAAAAAAATTTTATTAAACGTCAAACGCTTTTTTTTAATTATTGTTTTTGATTTAAAATTCACCCAGTACAATTGAAGGTTCATAATTCAGTCATAAATTCATTAATTTGGTTCAAAAAATTTTTCCATCCAAAAAATAATTCTTTTAACTAATAATTTAATTAATTTTAGTTTAAGATTGAACTATTTTGTTAACAATTCATTTATATTGTTAAAAATGGAATTTTTTTCTTGAACAAAGTTAGGAATTTCAAGCGGTTTAAACTGAATTTAATATAGTATCTACATTAAATTTACTGAAATTGAATTTAGAATAAATGTGTATGAATGAAAGAATAGAATAAATTTAAATAATATAAATAGAATATATCTTGTTACATAATTTATCAAAGATTTCTATAAATCAATTACGTTAATTGAATCTCTAGAAACTGAAAGAAATTATAATAAATTTGCAAGACTGTATACATATTCTGAGTCGATTGTTTAAAAAAATGTGAAATATTTCAATGAACGCATACTATGAAAAATTATACCTGGGAAAATCCTGGAATTGTCAAGAAATTTTCTCCAATATTTAAGTAAACACCCTGGAGGAAAATGGGTATTGTCTCAAATTTTTGGAATTACAAAAATAATATTTATTTTTAGCAATATATAATATTTATAATATATAATATTTATTTTTGGCAATGGTTATAAAAGAAAAATTTAATAAATTTAAATGAGATTAAAATCAAATTTAAAATCCTATTTTACGTACAATAATCAATAATCAATTCCTGAAAATAAAACAAAGAATACTGAGACTAAATTTGCACAGTCCATAAAATGTTCCTATTGCAATTTGAAAAATGCTAAAAATTTTCCTAAAAAAGAAAGAAAAAAATTATATTTTTGGACACAAATAAAAAGGAGGAAAGAAAAATGAGAAGGCAACCAACAATCCGCTCTCTTCTCTTTTTTATTTTTATTATTATCGTTGGATTCTTAGTTTTCTTCAGGAATTTTGCACGTAAAAAAGAAATTAATTATAATTATTTTGAACATTTTGGTGAGAAAATATAATTTAATATATTTTGTTTTCGGAAAATTTTTAAGTATTTTTTATTTACATCGATTAAATTTGATGAAAAAGTAAAATTCAACATATTCATTGTGACTGAATATGTTAATAATATGCGATTAATCATAAAATGCTGAATGGAGCAACACAACTTTAATCGAATGTTATTACATAAATATTAGATAATAATACTTATTTTTACTGAATTGGTTAGGAACCTGAATTATAAAACCAATTAAATGCGTTTTTATTAAATCTTAAAATAATGATTATTTTGAGTTCTCCCGCCAATAACCACGTGGTCGAATGCTGCGTCCAATAAAAATTGCGAAACTGGTCACGTTCTTTTCTGTGATGTTCTTAAGAAATACGAATGGACGTTTTGTTCATGTGTCAACTTCCAAGATCGTGTTTATTATTATAATAATTGACATTTTCGTGCATTTTTGTAACAAAGAAGACAAGAGCCTTCAAAATGAAGACTAGGTTCAATACTTACGATCTTGTGTGCACTTGCACTGAATTACAAGCGTGAGTTTTTTACTGTCATGTTTTTATTTATAGGTTATGTTATTATCATTTTTGCAAAATTACTTCAAAACTTTGCTAAAAAGGTTTCATGCTATTTTCGAGTTTAAAGTAATTGGTCTTCTTTAGTTTCTAGTGATTTACGATATATATAATTCTACTCAATATCTATTTTTTTTATTATCTTTTTTAGAATATTGCCTAACGGGTTAGATTTCGTCATTTTATTCTTTAATATAAATATTGTATTTTAGTTATTCTAAACGCAGTTGCTTTTTTTTAAGTCCAATTGTTCACATTATTTAGGGATTAAGAGTAGTATATAAATAAAATATAAAAAAATGAATAAAATATACATAATCTAAGATTGAATATTTATTTTATATATATATATATCTTTCTCTAACATTGTAGAATTTACAACTTCCTACAATTTAGCAAATGAAGGTGTCTGACTTGAAATTTCTGTTTTATTTTCGGTTCTTTGAAACTTTTTTGTGGAACTTTTTTTTCAACAAGATATAAGAATTTGTGTCCAAATAGTTGAATTTCAACCAAAAAATTAATTTTTTACAGAAAACGATTTTTGATCGAAGTACATGAATTCTCAACCAGATTGTTGAATTTTGAACTCAAATATATCAGTTTTTAACCAAAAACTGAAGTAGGTAATTTTTCAGTTAAAAGAATTAATTTTCCTCTAAAAGAAAATAAAACAAAAATTCAGCAAAGCAATAAATTTTCAACTAAAATGATTAATATTCAACTGGAATAGATCAATTTTTAACCAAAAAGCTGAACTTTTAAGAAAAGAATTGAACTTTCAACGAATTAGTTTTATTTACATCCAAACTGAATAATTTGTAACTACAATAATGCATGTTTAACTAGGATACTTGAATTTTCAACTAAAAAGATGAATTTTCAAACAAGTAGATTAATTTTCTACTAAGAAAGACTATTTTTCAACGAAATTAATAAATTTTTTATTTTTAAAAAATTAAAAACGACGAATTTTCAACCACATAGTTGAGTTTTGAAATAAAAAACATAAATTTGCCACCAAATAGTTGAATTTTGAATTAAAATGATAAATCTTTAACTGAAGTAGTTTAATTTTAAAGCAAACAGATGAATTTGTAACTAAAAGTGTGAATTCTCAAATAGAATTTTAATTTTTTTAAAGATGAATTTTCAACTAAATCGATGAACCTTTAACTGGAACAGTTGAATTTTAAACCAAAAAGAATAATTTTTTTCAAAAGCATTTAACTTTTAATCAAGTAGTTTTATTTTCAACCAACGAAATGAACTTTCAACTAAAAAGATGAATATTTATCTGGAATGCTTGAATTTTTAGCCAAAAAGTTGAATTTTCGAAACCAGAAAAAGAAAAAAAAATTTAACTTTCAACCAAGTAGTTTTATTTTCAACAAAACTTAATCATTTTTAACTGCAATGATGCATATTTAACTGGGATTCTTGAATTTTCAAACAAAAAGATTAATTTTCTAGCAAAAAAGAGGATATTTAAAAAAAGACATGATTTTTAAATTAAGGAAGAGAAATTTTCATCGAAATATTTACATTTTTTACTAAAAAAGATTAAATTTCAGCCAAAAATGGAATGATAAAATTTTTAGATTAATTAAAAATTAATTTTCGACCCAACCGATAAATTTTCAACTAAAATGTTGAATTTTTCTTTAACAAAATACATATTTTTTAACTAAACAATTATTAATTTTTCAACTGTATAATTAAATTTTCTGTTAAAAAAAATTAATTTTTCAGTTTAAAAAATTAATTTTTAGTAAAAAAAAAGAATATTCTACAAAATATCTCATTCTCGGTCAGAGGCATGAATTTTCAACCAAAAAGTTAATTTTTTACAAAAGAATTTGAATTTTAACCAAGTCATTAAACTTCTATTTAAGAAAAGATGAATTTTGAACAAAAAGTATATTTTATATTTCAACCCAACAAATATTTTAATTTATAATCTAAAGCAGTTGAATTCAGCCAAAAGACGATTTTTCAAGATTAGTTGAATTTTCACCCAAGAAAGATTTTGCAGTCAACATGGAGTAAATATTTATAACAAATTGTTTAATTTTGAACGAAGAAGATTAATTTTGTACCAAAAAGATGATTTTTCAACAAAAATACATGAATTCTCAAGTAAATGTTGAATTTTCAACTAATAAAGATCAATTTTCAATTAAAAAAGACAAATTTTCAAGTATTGATGAATTTGAAACTAAAATGAAAAATCTGCATGAAGCTACTCTTACAGATGAAGTATAATGTTTATTTAATTTACGTTGCAATTAAAAAAATTAAATTATAATATTAGTTTTTATAATATAATTTAATAATAATAATAAAAATAATATATAATATAGTTTATTATAATATTAATTATATTAAATTAAAATTATCTTTCCGCAAAAAGTCCTTGACAATTCCAGGTTAGCCAGGTAGGGTAAACGCCGTGGAATACCTACATTCTACATGTAAAAAATTGAAATTATTGATCCAATTTAATATCTCGTGTTTAAAATCTAGCAGTAATTTTTTTTCTTATTGCCTGAGTATAAATTTTATCTTTAAAGAGTATTTTTTCCTTTAAATTTTAGTTTGATTGGCATGCGAGTGAATCAAGTTTACGATATTGATCATCGCACATATCTGATACGGTTGCAACGAAATGAGGAGAAACGCGTTTTATTGATTGAATCTGGTAACCGATTTCATACAACAATTTTCGAATGGCCAAAAAATGTAGCCCCATCAGGATTTTCCATGAAGGTACTACCTTCAAATATTTAATGAAATGTAATATTAAATCTAATAATATTACAGTTGCTTTTTGCTTTTTATTTTTAATGGTATTGTTCGTACATAAAATTTTTGATTATAGATGCGAAAGCATTTGAAAAACAAGCGCTTGGAGAGCTTAAAACAAGTCGGTGCGGATCGAATAGTCGATTTTCAATTCGGCAGTGGTGAAGCTGCGTATCATATTATTTTAGAATTATACGATCGTGGCAACGTCGTTCTTACAGATCACGAAATGACCATTTTAAATGTTTTGAGGCCTCACACTGAAGGTGACAAAATTAGGTGAACAATTCATCCTTTATTACAAATAAAATCCTCAAAATAATTGCAGAATTAATTCTAATTTCTTTTTTAAAAACCTCTTAGGTTTGCAGTTAAAGAAAAATATCCGTCATATCGAGCGCACACAGAAACGATGCCCCCAATCGCGGAAATCCAAGAGCGTCTAAAAAATTCAAAACCTGGAGAAACTGTAAAAAAAATCTTGAATCTTCTTCTCGAGTTCGGTGCCGCATTAATCGATCATGTTCTCTCCAAAGCCGGTTTCCATCCTAATTGCAAAGTCGGCCAGGGTTTTGATGTCGACGTCGACATGCCAAAATTAGAATCCGCTTTGCAAGAAGCCCAAGAAATTCTCGACGAAGCGAAGAAAAACGTTTCCAAAGGATACATAATTCAGAAAAAAGAATCAAAAGTAAATCCAGATGGCAAGGAGGATTTCATCTATGCGAATATCGAATTTCATCCGCTTTTGTTCGAACAAGTGAAAAATCAGCCTTACAAGGAGTTCGAAAGTTTCGATCTTGCTGTGGACGAGTATTTTTCATCGATGGAGGGTCAGAAACTGGATTTGAAGGTTTTGCAGCAGGAGAGAGAAGCGTTGAAAAAATTAGATAATGTGCGCAAGGACCATGATCAGAGGCTTGTTTCTTTAACGAAGGTTCAAGAGGAGGATAAACAGAAGGCTGAATTAATTGCTAGGTTGTATATTCGAACAAAAAGACCATTTATTTTAGTCAGTTCTTATAATGCAGGCCTCGGGCTACTATTTTTTCAAATTCCTCGTTAATTCAACTGTTTTTTTTTTCACTTTACTTTTAAAACTATTTTCCAACTTTTTCACTAGATTGGATAAAATAGCACTCATCATATCAAAATTTCAAGGGTTTTAAAATATTTAAAAACATTTCAAGAGTTTTCTAAATATTTCACGAGATTTCTACAGTTGCCTACGAGTTTGATAAGATTTTTACTGATTTAGGATTTTAAAAGGATTTTATAGGGTTTCAGAGTATTTTTAAATATCCAAAGGGATTTCAGAGTTTCAAAAATTTCAAGGGATTTTAAGAGACTTTAAGAAGTTTCATATAATTTCCAAATTTTTTGAGGTGATTTCAAAATCATAATTTATGGGATGAAATAAATTTTAAAAAGGTATGTAATTTCAAAATTTTTAAGGGATTTAAGGGAATTTAAAAATAGTTCAAGAGAATTTTAGGGAGTATTTAAATGAAATGGAATGAAATTTTAAAGAAATTCTGGGGATTTCTCACGGCATTTATAGAACTTTGTGTCATTCTTTGTGTCTATCGAAAATTTCAGAAAATTCAACATATTTCGAAGATTTCTAGAAATTTTTAAGGTATATATTTGTGTGTTTTATAGGATTTAAAAGAAAATTAAGATTCCATAATATTACAAAGAATTTCTATAGATTTCAAGGTATTTAAAAAAATTGCAGAATTTTCCAAATAGTTCAAATAGTTCCATTTATGACCAAAATGATGATCTTTCTACAAAACAGTAGAACTTTCTCAACCAAATAACTAAATTTTCAAACCAAGAATGTGACTTTTCAACAAAAAGTTAATTTTCAATGAAGTAATTGAATTTTCTTTTACGAAAATATAAAGCGTCCATAAAAAGCAGGTTAGTTAAATTTATGGTTAAAAATTAATTTGTTACCCCCGAAAAAAACGAATTTTCAACTAAAATGATGAATCTTCAACAACAAAAATTCATTTTCGACATAACAATTGCATTTTTAACAACAAAAAAATTATTTTTTACCATAAAATATGAATTTTTTAAAAATACATCAATTTCCAACCAAATAATTCAGTTTTCTGACAAATTCTTGAGTTTTCGTGCCCAAAGTACGTTGAATTTTTACCCAAGAAGTTTAATTTTGTACCAAAGGGACGTTTTTCAACAAACTACATAAATTTTCAACTAATTAGTTTGACAATTGATGTGATACTTGTCCAAATTTAGTTTGAATAATTTATAGTTTATGCTTTTTAATATATAAATTTTTTTAACTAAATAGTTATATTTTGATTGAAGACAAACAAATTTTCAATAAAAATAAAAAACGAATTTTCTATTATACAGTTTAATTCTGCATTAGATAATTGAATTTTTTATCAAATTGTAGAACTTTTAAGTAAAAAAGACGAACTTTTTACAATACTGTTTAATTTTCAACACGAGAATATGAATTTTCAAACAAAAAGCTTAATTTTCAATCAAACAGTTTAATTTTCTATTACGACAAATTAATTTTGAATAAAAAAATAACGAATTTTCAAATAAACTAAATTTCTACTAAAATAAATCTTCAAAACAAAAAATATTTTTAATTAACATAAAAAACAGTTCGGTTTAACCAACAAAAATAAATTTTCAACTAAATACTTTAAGCTAAAAAAAATGAAAAAGAATTATTTTCAACTAAACATTTGAGTTTTTAACAAGAACAATATTGATTTTCTACCATATAATATGACTTTTCAACAAAATACATCGATATTTTTAACCAAAAGTTTAATTTTCTTAGAAATTCTTGAATTTTCGTGCCCAAAATACGAATTTTCAACTAAACCGTCGAATGATTTTTCAACAAAGTAGTTAAATTTTTAACCGGAAAAGACTAATTTTCAACAAGCTACAAAAATTTTCAACTAACTAGTATGGGCAATTAATGTTATGCTACTCTAAATTTAATTTGATTAATTTTTAGTTTATGCTTTTTAATTTTTACTTAAATAGTTGTATTTTAAAATTTTTAAAAATTAATTTCCAACCAAACATGGAGTACTTAAATTTTGATTTAAACGAATCAATTTTTAATAAAAAAAACGAATTTTCAATGACAGTTTAATTTTTAACCCGAGAATATGAATTTCGAACAAAAAAGTTTATTTTAAACCAAGCAGTTTAATTTCCTATTACAAGGTAAATTGTTAAAAAACCGAATAGTTACAGTTTCGGTAAAAAAATTAATTTCGAAACAAAAAAAAAAAAAAAATATTCAACTAAAGATATGAATATTTAACCAAAAAATTTAATTTTGAAGAACATAGTACCGTTTTTAATCAAGGAATGAAATTTGCAACCTAAAAAATTAATTTTCGACGAAAATAGTATTAGTTGATATGTCAACCAAAAATATTTTAATTCAACGTAAAAAAGAGTTTGATTTTACCAAAAAATACCAATTTTCAACAAAGTACGTCAATCCTTACCTAAAAAAGGATTCCTTTTCGACCTGTCTCATTTTTAACAAAAAAAAATTTTCTTTAATAAAAGACGAATTTACAACAAAATACAGAAATTTTTAACTAAATAGGTAATTTTTTGCCAAATTGTTAAATTTTCAAATATTGAACCAAACAGCTAATATTCAATAGAAATAGATTAATTTTTATTTAAACAGTTGTATTTTTAATCAAAAAAGGTAGAATTTATACAGAAAGAAAGAAATTTTTGAACGAAAAAGATTAATGTTTAACCAACGGGATGAATTTCCAACTAAAAGGATGAATATTTATCTGGAATACTTGATTTTTTAACCAAAAAGTTGAACTTTCGAAACAAGAAAAAGAAAAAAAAAGAATTTAACTTTCCACCAAGTAGTTTTATTTTCAACCAAACTCAATAACTTTTAACTACAATGTTACATATTTAACTAGAATACTTGAATTTTCAAACAAGAAGATTAATTTTCTAGCAAAAAAGAGGATTTAAAAAAAAAGACATGATTTTTAAATTAAAGAAGACAAATTTTCATCCAAATATTTGAATTTTTTTAGCAAAAAAGATTAAATTTCAGCCAAAAATGGAATGATAAAATTTTCAGTTTAACTAAAAATTAATTTTCGACCCAACTGATAAATTTTTAACGCAAAATGTTGAATTTTTCTTTAACAAAATACATATTTTTTAACTAAAAAAAAATAAATTGTAAACAAGAAATTGAATAGCTATATTTTCAGTTTAAAAAACTATTTAAAAAAACTAATTATCAAAACAATTATTACATTTTTAACTGGAATAATTAAATTTTTAGTTAAAAAATAATAATTTTTCAATTAAAAGAATTAATTTTTCTCCAAAAGAAAACAATACAAAAATTTAGCAAAGTAATAAATTTTCAACTGCAATAGATGAATTTTTAACAAAATAATTTAACTTTCAACGAAGTAGTTTTATTTATATCCAAACTGAATAATTTTTAACTACAATAATGCACATTTAACTGGGATACTTGAATTCTTAACCAAAAAGATGAATTTTCAAACAAGTAAATTAATTTACTACTAAAAAAGACTATTTTTCAACGAAATACATAAATTTTCAATTGTAAAAGCTTAAAAAAGACGAATTTTCAATCAAATAGTTGAGTTTTGAAATAAAAAAGATAAATTTGCCACCAAATAGTTGAATTTGGAACTAAAATGGTGAATCCTCGAATTGAATGGTTGAATTTTAATTTTTTTAAAAGATGAATTTTCAACTAAATTGATGAACCTTTAATTGGAGCACTTGAATTTTAAACCAAAATGAATAATTTTTTTCAAAAGCATTTGTCTTTCAACCAAGTAGTTTTATTTTCAACCAAACTCACTCACACACGGATAAATTTTTTACTGAAATGTTGAATTCTTGTTTAACAAAGTACATATTTTTTAACTAAAAAAAATAAATTGTCAACGAGAAATTGAATAGCTATATTTTCGGTTTAAAAAATAATTAAAAAAAAAAACTAATTATCAAAACAATTATTACATTTTCAACGTAAATAGTTCAATTTTAAGTTTAAAAAAAAGTCAACAAAAGAAGTTAATTTTCAACCAAGTAGTTTTTATTTCTCAAAAAAGAAATGAATTTTCAAGAAAATAGTTAAAGACATTAATATGAAGCTACTCTTGCAAATAAAGTATATTGTTTATTCAATTTACGTTGCAATTAAAAGAAATTAAATTATAATATAATAATAATGATAATAAAAATACTAATAATATATAATATAATTAATTATAATATTAATTAAATTAAAATTATCTTTTTTAAAATGATCTTTTGTTGAATTCTGGACCAAAAACAAAATTTGTCGGTCAAGAAAAAAAGAAAATGTCAACCAAATCGGTGAATTTCTAAATAATGAAATTTTGAACCGAAAAGCAAAAAATTCTTGACGAGAAACTATGAATTTTTAACCGAAAATTTAATTGTAGACTTTTCAACCGAAAAGAATGAACTTTAAACCATAAATAGTTGGATTTTCTTATGGGGCTTACTTTTAAGCTCAGACGTTGATCTCTGAAGTTAGTCCGAGGCCTGTATTTGTATTAAAAAAAAAAGTATATCTAAATTTGAATGCAAGGTATCTAAAAAATAATCAAAATATGAAAACCAGAAAAAATCTAGTATAATAAATATTAATTGCAAATAGGAATCAAGAGCTGGTAGACAATGCAATTTTTGCAATACAGAGTCTGATCGCCAATCAACTTTCCTGGGAGGATATTGAAACGTTGGTCAAGGAGGCACAAGGTCGAGGCGACCCAATCGCCCAAGTAATAAAACAATTAAAATTACAAAAGAACCACATTTCTTTATTGTTGAGCGATCCCTATCACGAAAGTGAGGAAGAGGATGAACCAGAATTGAAGCCAATGATAATCGATATCGATTTAGCTCATAGCGCTTTTGCAAATGCTACAAAATATTACGATTTGAAACGTACTGCAGCGAAAAAACAGCAGAAAACTGTCGAGTCTCAGGGAAAGGCTTTGAAATCTGCAGAGCGGAAAACTAAACAGACCTTGAAGGAAGTTCAAACGATTCACAGCATCAATAAATTGCGAAAGGTCTACTGGTTTGAGAAATTTTACTGGTTTATTTCCTCGGAAAATTATTTGGGTATGTTATCATTTTTAATAATATTAAATTTCAAAGTCTAGTCATTTGGTTACTAAATTTCAAGATTTTCTAATCAAAACAGTATTCTTTGTAAATAAGTTTCAAGTTTTCAATCCTGAAATGTGTTGGATTTTTATTATTCAAAAGTAATCTGTATGATAGAATTACAAATTCAAAGCTTTCTCATTTGAATTAAAAATTAATTCTCGTTCATTCTAAAAAAGCATCAAATTTATACATTATTTGAAGAAGAAAAACTGAGGAAATTGTGCATTTTCAAAGCAATAGTCTTCAAAATTAATTAAATTGCAATCCGGGTCTCTTAAAATTAGGTATCGGTAAATGAAAATCGATTAAACTTTACTTTTCTTGTAAAATGAAATTCATTTATATTGTACGATTTTCATTTTGTAACTCTCAAATTAAATAATTTCAGTACTAGCAAAAATTATATAAAACTGAAATCAAGAAAAATTGAGAACAAAATGAAAATTTTTTAATTCATGGTGTCAAAAATAAAATTGAATCTTTTTTTTCGATTTTTTTTTACAGAAATCAGATGTTTTAGTCAAAAAAATCTGTTCAGTCACTTTGAAATTTAGACGATATGATACTTATTAATAATGTATTTGTAATACTTAAAATATATATCATTTTAATTTAAAATTATAGTCTTAAATGCGCATTTCTTTAAAAGTTTAATCTTCGAGACTTAAAAATAAAGTCTTTTTTTTGGGTTTTGAAATGCTCAAATTCAAAAATATTTGGTTTTAAATTTCTTAAGTTTTGGAGGTTTCGAATTTCACAATCTTGTAGTTTCAAATGCAACTATAAAAAATGTCAATAGAATTTTATTTTAAAATATTTAAAAATTGCGAAATTTCGTAATAAACCTTGATAGTCAAATTTTAATTTAATATTTTTAGATTCAAATAATCTAAATGGTTTAATTTCAATTTTAAACGTAAAAACCTTTGTGGTTTTGTAAATGGATTTGTAATTAAACAATTGTTAACTAAATGCCTCCAGAATAAATTCAAAACAATGAAAAATTAAGACCAAAAAGTTAATATTTGAAACTCAGCTTTTTTAAATATAATTTTTCCATTGAATAATTAAATAATTAATTTAATTTTCAATTATTAAAATTTGAGAATTCTAATTTTTCATGGTAAACGCTAAATTCTGAAATTTTCCCCATAAGTTTAAATTTTGGGATTAAAATTGAAATGGGTGAGTTTCGAAAATATAAATGCAAATGTTAAAACCCTTAATTTCGGTTTCAAAATTTTCTCATTTTTAAGTATAAAATTTGAGAAATTATCGTCTTAATTTTTAATTGTTTCAAATTTAAATATTCTGGATGCATTTAATTTGATACTGTTTAATTACAAATCCTATTAGAATAAAATATAATTGTGTAATTAAAATGTGAAAAATGGGTTATTTCCAAACGATTTAAATTAATTTTTATTTCGAATACTTTTTTTTATCATAATTCAATTTTTAAGCTTTATAATTTAAGTTTTTTCAACTCTCAACGGTGAAAATCAATTTATTTTTCAATTTCAAATTGTCCAAATTTAATCGCTCAGAATTCAAATTTATTAAAATGCAAAAGTTCTCATTTTAAAATTTTGAATATTTTAGTCAGAAATAATACAATTTTCATTACTTTGAATTTAAAATGATCTATTTTACCAAATTCTAATTAGAATATAGTCAATTTTTAAAGTTTTGACATTTTCCTATTCTCGAAATTTAATCTGGAAATAATTTAATTTCGAGATTCTTGAATTTTAAAAAATTTGTTCAATTTTGAACATTTTGAATTAGAAATGATACAATTTCATCTGCATCCTAATGAAATTGTCCAAATTTACAAATTTTAAAAGTCCGTTAAAATTTTTTTAAATTTAAAATTCAATGCCTCTTAATTTCATTCGAAATATTTGGGTCTTTGAAACTTAAAAAATGAAATTCGTACTATGATGGCTTTAAACATTGAACGATTTAAAAATCCGTTTAAAAAAGCACAGATTTTTTATTATAAATATTCAAATAAACCCTTTTTCTTCAGAAACTTTTTGAAGTTGAATTATTTCAATTCAAAATCATTTAAAATTAATAATTATCAAATATGAACGATTTAGGTATTTCAGTTTCACTTGTAAAATTAAAACTGAGTTTAAATTGTTCACTTAATAAAATTGTTAATTTAGAATTTGTTGACCTACCAGAATTTTATATTAACAATTAATAAACTTGAGGTTTTTGAATATTTTCAAAAGCTTTTTAATTTGAAAGTAAACGATTAAAAATTAAAGAGACTTCAAAATGAATGTTTTAAATTAAATCTATCTCAATTAAATCAGTTTAAACTTGATGTCTCTTTAGCAATCAGTTTTACGACTGGACACTAAAAACAAAATGATTTGAATTTAAAAAACATTTTACATTGAATACTTAAAACCGAAAAACTTATAATTTTATCAATTTAAAATGAAAATTTGTTTTAAAAATGGTTTCAAAAAGTTAGAAGAGATGACAAAAGTCTAATTGGAATTAAAATTAAAAAACGAAACTGCAAAAAGAAATTAATAATTTTGTATGACAAAAACGTTACAATTACGAATAATAATTAAAATAAGAATATTTTATTGTAACTGAATTTTTCCTCAACGTTGCTTTTTGCCAATTTTTTTTAAAAAGCTTGAATTTTAATTAATCCTGACTTACGTTTTTTCCGAAAAAGATTCCCTGTAGCTCTACTCTTTCCAGTTTTTTTAAATAAGCTAATAATCTTCAAATATAGTTATTTGTTTAAAAAATGCTTCGATTACAAAAAATTGTTTTATCAAATAGTCGAAATTCACTTTCAAAATTCTAAATAGTACAGTTGCAGAGAATATTTCCCCCTCAAAATAATCCACCATTTATTGTAATTCAAACATTTTTCAAAATTTGGCATGAAGCAATAGTGTGAAAAAATTGTTAAAATAAAATTTTTTTTGAAATCTTAAAACATTTTCATTTAAAATAATATTTTATATCTGAAATGGCACCATTAGTAATATTATTTTGATTTTTAAAATGATAGAGAAACTATTTAATTTCCAGAGATCTGTTTGTTTTGTACTTTTTCCTGGTAAAATTCAAATATCATTAAAAACTGCATGTTGTTTCTTTAAAAAAGTTAATTTTTTTAATACTTGAAAAGTATACTTTTTTAATTTTTTCAGAAAAATGGGATCAAGGTCCCAAATTTCTTTGAATAAAGTTTTCCATACATTTTTTTAAACAAAATTTTATCTCAGCAATTAAGTACATTTTTAGAATTTTTGTTATATGATTAATTTTGTGTTTAATAGGAATTAAATTTTATTATTTTTTTTCTTGTAATATAACAAAATATTAAAAAATGTTATACAAAATTAGAACAGTGGTTAAAACAATCATGCGATTTGAAACTTATAAAACAAATTTTTATTTTAAATTAGCAACATTTAGAGCCTGAGTTTTAAATGTTCATTTTATAAAATGTTTCAAATTCAAATCATTAATTTGAAATAATCATAGCGATTTTTTTTATTGTTCGTTAATGATATTTTAATTTTTGAAATTTTAATAAAAAATGACACCTGTGTATTAAAAATTAAAAAATTAACTTTTTTTAGTAATTGGTGGTAGAGATCAGCAGCAAAACGAGTTGATTGTGAAGAGATATTTGAGAGCTGGTGATGTTTATGTTCACGCTGATCTTACGGGAGCGAGTTCGGTGGTCGTTAAAAATCCAAGTGGAACGCCAATTCCCCCGAAAACGCTCGCTGAGGCAGGAACAATGGCAGTGGCTTACAGGTTATTTAATACAAAATTATTAATTTATTTTATAAGAAAAATATACATTTTATTAAGTATGGGTTTTTAAAAAATAATTACAGTTTTTTTTAGATCCTTATTATTGACAATAATGCTTTTAAATTTACAAATTTGAAAGGATCCAAGTTGGAATAAATAAAAAAAATTTAATTAAAGCGTTAAATCATTGCAATAAACTAAAAATTTCAGTAAATTCAATATGAATGACACCATTTTTTCCATTAAAAATTCTTCCAAATTAGTCAGATTATTTAATTCATAGACAAAATTTACTTTGGTCCAAGGATTTTTTTTCTGATTTAATAATTTGATTACATCTTCAAGATTTTCCCTAATCGTGAATAGCGATTGAAACATTTTTTTTGTTTAAAAATTCAACTGCTTAGTTGTAAGTGGAACTACTTTATTAAAAATTCATTATTTATTTATTTGTGGCTCATCTATTTTGGTTAAAAAATCTTTTTTTCTGCAAAATTTAAATATTTTGATGACAATTGTTTGGTTTTTAAACTGAGTATTTAACTATTCCATGTTTAATTACAAATTTATCTTATTCAGTTAAAAATTTAACGAGGGGTTGAAAATTTATGTATTTTTTTCGTGAAACTTTGTCTTTTCTGGCAAAAAAACTTAATATTCTTGGCGACTAATTACTTTTTTGGTTAAAAATTAATATTTTTGTTTAAAATTTCATTTCTTTGGTTAAAAATGAGTTTTTGTTTCAAATTAATTCTTCAATACAAAATCTAACAAACTTTTCCATTTTTCGTCGAAATATATATTTTATTATATGTAGAAAATTCATTTGTTTGATGATAGTTTAACGGTTTCGTTGAAAATTTATTTTAATTGCTTAAAAAATTATTTCTCTAACTGTAAATCAAACTATTTTATTCATTGATAAGAAGTGTGGAAATTTTGCTGACGACTGGTCAGCAAATTTCCTTATTGGTTAAAAATTCAACTATTAAGTACACAATTCAATAGAAAATTTAAATACTTGGTTCAAAACTCAAGCATTTTGTTAAAAGTTATTGTTTTTTTTATAGAGAATTAATCTTTTGGGTTGAAATTTCATTTATTTGGTTGAAAATTTTTTTTTTTTTTATTGATAATTAAAGTTTAACTAAAATTTTTAATTTTCTATCTTTTGTCGAAAATTGATCTTTTATTTAATAATTCATATATTCCGTTAAAAATTTGTCATTTTTCGGTAGAAAAATTATCCTCTGGATTGTAAATTCATATATTGGGTTAATAATAATTTTTATAATGAAGAGACATAATTTTAGTTCAAAGTGCGTTTCTTTGGTTAAAAATTTAGCCAATTTTATTTAAAATTCGTTTTTCTACGTTGAAAATGATTATTTTTTAACTATATCTGTGCCTATTTAATGTTTGCTAGAAAATTGATCCTTTTTAGTTGAAAAATAATTTATTTGGTTGAAAATTAATTACTTTAGTAGAAAGTATGTTGCAAAATCTTTCTTGATTGAAAATTCAACTATTTGGTTGAAAATTTCTGTGTTTTGGTGAAGCTTTGTATTTTGTGGTAGAAGCTTAATCTTCTTGGTGGCTAATTATTTTTTTAGATGAAAATTCATGTATTTGTTTAGAAAATAATCTTTTTGGTTCGAAATTCATTTGTTTGGGTGAAAATTAGTTTTTTTGCATTCTCATCATTTATGATTGAAAAAGTATTAGAATTGTCAGAAATTTGACATCACAATTTTTCAACGGATCTCCACGTTTCGAGACCCCCTGAATCCGAAAATCAGGTTTTCACGATGACGTCTGTCTGTCTGTCCGTCCATCCATAAACACGATAACTCTTGAAAAAATGAACGAATCAAATCCATCTTTAGCACACTTTTTTTAGGTCCTAAAATAAAGGACGAATTCGTGAACCAGCCATTTTTTATAAAAATTTCAAAAGGTGAGCGCTTTTTGAAAATTTTTTAGACCACTTTTTTCTGAGCTTGAAAATTCTATGTACAGATATTTATAGTATTAAAAAGAACAAACAATTTATCCTTATGATTTTTTTTGATAAAATGAAAATTCTCAAAGTTATAGCGTTTTCAAAATTTTTTTAATCAACCGAAAATCAAAATTTGAAGCCAAAAAAGGCACGATATGAAAAAAGTCAAGAGAAGAAAAACATTTATTTTTAAAAGTCCTACAAGATTATCATAACAAATTTTTGGATTTTTTTTCAAAAATAGAAAATTCAAATTTTGATTGCATAAAAAAATAATGAAGAATAAAAAATTCCATTTTGTAGACAAACTATGTAGGATACGAAAAAAGATGAATTAACAAAAATTGTTACGCATATAAATACTGCCATCTAAAAGAGATCTTTCTGATAAAGTTTTTTTCAAGCATTCCAAATGCAAAGAATAAATATCCGAGCGCGAAGCGCGAGATTGAACCGTCGCGCGCCCTAGGCGCGCTCAAATTTGCGAGCCGCGCGCGTAGTGCGCGATGAAAATGTGCCCGCGAAGTGGTCAGATTTTTTTATCGAAAATTAATGTTTAACTAAAAAAGTAACTGTTTATTCATCTGTTTCGTTGACAATTTAACTATTCTATTTTTGGTCGAAAATTGATCTTTTATTTAATAATTCATACATTTTGTTGAAAATGTGTCTTTTTTTGTTTGTAGCAAATTAATCATTTATTTGGTTGAAAATGAGTTTTTTTCATTGAAAATAAACGTTTAACTGGAAATTTGTCTTTTTCGGTAGAAAAATTATCCTCTGGGTTGAAAATTCATATATTGGATTAAAAATGATTTTTTTTAAAATGAAGATACATCATTTTAGTTCAAAGTTCATTTCTATTTCTATTCTATTTTTTGTCAAAAATTGATTTTTTACTTAATAATTCATATATTTTGTTGAAAATTTGCCTTTTTCTGGTATAAAAATTATCCTCTGGGTTGAATATTCATATAAAGGGTTAAAAATGATTTTTTATTAATGAAGAAACATCATTTTAGTTCAAAGTTCATTTATTCGGTTAAAAATTTGACCAATTTTTTTTTTCATTGTTTTTCTTTGTTGAAAATGATTTTTTTAACTAAACGTGTACCTATTTATTTCTTGCCAGAAAATTGATATTTTTTAGTTGAAAATTAACTAATTTGTTTGAAATTCATTTTTTAGTCGAAAATTCAATTATTTTGGTAAAAAGTACGTTGAAAAATCAGTCTTGCTTGAAAATTCAACTATTTGGTTCCAAATTTTTTTATTTTGGTAATGTTTTGTATTTTGTGGTAGAAGCTTAATATTCTTGGTGACTAATTACTTTTTTAGGTGAAATTTCATCTATTAAGTTAAAGAATCATCTTTTTGGTTCAAAGTTCATTTGTTTGGCTTGAAAATTAGCTTTTTTTCAATTGAAAATTAATTTTTTAATTGAAAATTTAACTATTTCATGTTTGAACATCTATTTTCTGCGGTTGAAAATTCATTTATGTTTGAAAATGTTGGTATTTTGTTGAGGTTTTATCGTTTTTGGTAGAATATTAATTTTCATGGTGAATAATTCACCTTTTTGTTTGAAAATCCCACTATGAAGTTGAAAATTCCATTAAAAAGTAAAATACTTAGTTTGGTTGAAACTTAATGTATTTCCTTAGAAATTATCCTTTTTAGGTAAAAAACTAAATAATTTTGGTTGATATTTCATTTCTTTGATTGAAAATGAATTTTTAGCACATTTTTTGTAGAATATTTATTTTAAATGCTTAAAAACCTATTTCTCTGAATCAAAATTAAACTATATTAATCTTTGTCAAAAATGTATCTTTTTTTTTAAATCGTCCTTTTTGGTAAAAAATTAACCTTATTGGATGATGAAAATTCAACTATTAGGTCGAAAATTTTTTTAAGATTTAAAATATTTCGTTCAAAACTCATGTATTTTGTTAAAAGTTATTCTTTTTTGGTAGCGAATTAATCTTTTTGGTTGAAATTTGATTCAGTTGGTTGAAAATTAAGTTTTTTTATGGAAAATGAATTCTTTGACTAAAAATTTAACCATTCAACTTTTCAACCTTTGTTTTTGGTAAAAATTCTTCTTTTTTAGTCGAAAATTCAATTATTTTAGAAAAAAAATTCATTGAAAAATTTTTAACCAAGAAAAATTTAATTTAACAGTTTTAAAATTTAAATATTTTTTTAGTGGAAATACCTAATTTTCTACTTTTCGTTGAAAATTCATTTTTATTAATCAAAGATTCATCAGTTTCGTATAAAATATAACTATTTTGTTGAAAATTTACTTCTTATATGTTGAAAATTAATTATTTTAACTGAAAGTATACTAATCAAAATTTTACATTAATAAATCTTAAATTTTTGTCAGTTAAACTTAAACTAAATTCTGAATTATATGTGTGAATTTGGCAACATAGCTTCCTTCGAGTTTTTAAAATTATACACTCGCCATTAAGTAAAACCGAGAAGAATGCTTTCGAGATTTTACGTGACACACCTATTTTTCAGAGAAATATTTATTTAATAGTTTAAAACTTATTTCTTGCAATCGAATTTTCTACTTTTTCTTTGAAACAATTATAGATACGAAAAAATATTAAAATTACAGTTTGCACGCCCATAAAAGTTCGGTGAAAAATATGTCTTATTCTTTTGTGCTATTTTTTCAGTTTACGAAAAAAAATTAAATTTTTAGGGAAAAAAACTCCCGACCTCAAAAATGATATAGCCCGCATAATACTGATAAAATGCCTTTCTGGTATTAGTTGAAACTTTTCAAAAATATTTAAAAGAATAACAAAGGTGGGGTTTTCAAGAAAATCTTCTTTATTAATTTCTTCAACTATTGAAAAAAGCAATTAAAAGGTGGGTTTTTCAGAAAATCGATTTTTAATATTTTCAGAAAACCCGCTGTTAATTTTTAAAAATTTTAAACCCTTTTTCAATTTTCCGGGGAATTTTGAAAGAAGACGATGAGCGCTATTAGAATCAAAAATATAATAATAAATATCTGAATGAGATTAAATTTATGGATGTTCAAAGAAAAAAATTCGGGTTTTTTGAAAAACAAAACACAAAATTCAAATAATTTTTTTGCAAATCGAAAAAATATATATCGCCTAAGTTCCTATTTTCCTAATGTAGGTCCCTGCTTGATTTAAAATGGATTCGGATTTGAAGTGAAAAAGATAAATTTTTAACAAAAAATGGAATAATTAAACATTTAGTTAAGAAAATTAATTTTCAACTAAGATGTATAATCTTTAACTGGAATAATTGAATTTTCAGGTAAAATTATTAATCTTTCATTCAAAATCATTGATTTTTTAACCAAAATTGTGAATTTTCAACCAAACATTTGAATTTCAACATTGTAATTTTATTTTCAACAAAAAAGTTGGATTGTTAACTTAACTGTTGAATCTCTAACTGGAATAGTGGAATTTTTAACCAAAAAAATTAATTTTCTACCAAGAAGATTAATTTTGTAAAAAAGACGAATTCTCTACTAAAAATAAAATTTTCAACCAAAAATTGAACGGTTCATTTTTTGGTTTAAGTACCTAATTTCCAACCGAAAAGATGAATTTTTAATTAAAATAATGGAATGTTCAACTAGAAAAAGTTACATTTTGAACCAAAAAAATGAATTTTTAACCAAAAAGGTGAATTTTCAATAACATACTTGAACTTTCAACTGAAAAACATCAGTTTTCAACAAAAAATAGAATATGTAACATTTTCAGTTAAAATAATTATTAAGAAAAACGAATTTTCAACCAAATAGTTTAATACAGTAACATAAAGCTACTTCTAGAACTTAAGAATCATTATTATACAATTTTATATTGCAATTAAAAAATATATATACCAAACACGCTTTCGAAATAATTCCTCGACATTTCCAGGTTTTTCGAGGGATATAAACATTCCCTGTCAATTATAGTTTTTTTAATGTGAAAATTCAAATTTTGGAAAATTCAAAAAAATTTCCCCATTGCTTCGAAAATGATGGCAAAGTTTTTTGATGTACAGGGTTTGCTAGTGAATAATAACAAAAAAATATAAATTGTTTTTTTTGGATTGCGTCCTATGCACACATTTTTGAAAAAATTGAATTTCTCGAGCCTAACATTTCTTTAGCTTGAGTCAAAGAAACATACTGTTATTGTGTTTTTTCGAGAAAACAATTTTTTTATTGATGTTCCAGCTTTCAAAAATTGTAAATTTTACAGTTTTGAGCAATTTTTACAACTTGCTTAGACTAATCTTTCAGGCACAAAAAATGATGGTGCTATTCCTACAAAAATATCGTGACACACCTATTTTTCAGGGAAATATTTCTTTAATAGTTTGAAACTTTTCAAAAATTGGAAGTAATTTTGAATAAGAATAAATCATTTGTTTTTAGTATCGCTTGGGAAGCAAAAGTAGTGGCAGGCGCGTGGTGGGTCAATAGCGATCAAGTATCGAAAACCGCACCAACTGGAGAGTATTTAACCACTGGATCATTTATGATTCGCGGTAAAAAAAATTATCTCCCTCCATGCCAATTAATTATGGGATTGGGATTCATGTTCCGCCTGGAAGAAAGCTCGATTGAGCGTCATAAAGACGAGAGGAGAGTCAGAACTCTCGAGGATGAGAACGAAGAAAGCTTTACGGAAACTGATAAAGAAATTGAAATCGAAGGTGGAGATGATGAAGAAGGTATTTTTTCCATTTTATGAATTGCATTTCTTTTATTTTTTAGCAGGGACAATCCATTAACTATGCTGCCAATTTGAGGGGGTTAAAAATTGATATTTTTAGTTGAAAATCCTTCTCTTCAAAATTCGTGTTTTTTAGTATACATTTAATCTTTTTCGTTGAAAATGTATCTCTTTGGTTCGAAATTTAACTGTTTTGTTAAAGATTCGTTTTTTATTATATTACATTTTTTTAAATTTGAATAACAAATTTTTGTTGTTGAAATATTATCAATTGCACTTTTTTTTTGAGAATTTATCTTTTTTATTTGAAAATTCTACTACTTAGTTAAAAGTTTAACTTCTTTGTTACTAATAACTTTTTGTTGCAGATTCGTCATTTTAGTTTTTTTTGGTCTGAAAATCTATTCTACTTTTGGTTAAAAATTTGTATTTCTTTTATTAAAAATTGATATTTTCGATTTAAAAAGTCAAGCATTTGTTTAAAAATTCATCTATTTTGTTATAGATTCAACCATTTTGCTGAAAATTCATATTTTTTTGGTTAAATCCAACTGTTTTTTTTTTTTATTTAAAATTAAAATAGTTGTTGAAATATTCAGTATTACAGGTTCTGTTGAGGATTAATCTTTTCGGTTTGAAAATTCAACCGCTTTGCAGAAAATTCATCTTACTGACTTAAAAATTGAACAATTGTATAGAAAATTAAATTAAATAGTTGAAAATTTTTTCTTTGATAACTCATATTTTCGCAGATATCATTTTTGTATGTTAAAAAATGCAACTGTTAGGTTGTAAATTCATTTTTGTGTTTAAAAATTAAACTATTTTAGTAGAAAATACAATTATTTGGTTAAGAATTAAAATATTTATTTAAAAAAATTAAATATTTGGTAGGAAAACAACTTTTTTTTTGTTAAAAATCGGTCTTTTTGGGAACAAAATTAATCTTTTTCTTTTAATTTCATCTTTTTAACTGTAGATTAAACTATTTTGTTCAAAATTCTTTTTTTGTTCAATATAATTGGTAGAAAATTCGTTGTTTTTTTTTGTTGTTGAAAAATAATGTTTTATATCTGAAAATGTAAATTTTCCATTTTTGAATTAGAACTTACCTTTTTTAGTTGAAAAGTGATCTTGCTTAGATAAAAATTCAACTATTTATTTGAAAAATTAACTAGTGATAAAAAATGTTTTTTTTTTTAAATTAATTTAAAATTAATTTTTTAAACTAAAATATAAGTGTTCCATTTTTTGGTGAAAAGGTATCTTTTTTAGTTAAAAAAATATCTTTCTTAGTTAGAAATTCAACTATTTCGTTAGAAAATAAATTATTTATTTGAAAAATGAACTACTTGGTCAATTTTTATATTTTTTCTTTATTTGAAAATTTAATTATTTAATTGAAAATTGAACTATTTTGGTAAAAACTTGAACTATTTGGTGTCGTTTCTTCCTCTTTGGTTTAATTTAACTGGTAGAAAATTAGTTTTTTTTTTGTTGAAAATTAATTTTTTAAACTAAAAATGTATCTATTCCATTTTTGTTTGACATCTTATTTTTTATTTTGAAAATTCAACTGTTGGGTTAAAAATTCGATTGTTTTGGTAGAAAATTCAACTGTTTTGTTAAAAGTTAACTATATATTTGAAAAATTAACTGCTAAGTAAACAATTTTTTTTAATATGCATTATTTTTTAAACTGAAATATTACTATTCCATTGTTGGATAAAATCTCATCTTTTTGAGTTGAAAAATTAAGTACTTGGTCTATTTTTTTTAAATTCATAGTATAGAGTAACAAATTCAACTGTTTTGTGGAAAATTCATGTATTTTGTTCAAAATTCGTCTCTTTCGCTCGAAAATTAATCTTATTTTTGGAAAATTCTTCTTTTTGGCTGTGGATTCAATTATTTTGTTGAAAATTAATTTTTTAACTGAAAATTGATCTATTTAATATTTTGTTAGAAACCTATCTTTTTGTTTTTAGTTTAAAATTCAACTATTTGGTTAAAATTTTAACCATTTATTTGAACAATTAACTAGTTGGTTGGAAATTCACTTTCTTTGTGTAATATTCACCTATTTTTCAAGAAAATTGTACTATTCTTTAAAAGCCTTTCAGGGTGGCCGTTTTAATCGAAGAAAAAAATTCCCGGGCATTTCACGGGTTTTTCCCGATTCGCATACATTTTTCACGGTCAATGAAATTTAAAAAATTGAACTATTCGAAACATTTTTCCATTGAAAGTAATAAACAATAAACAACAAATTAAATTTACATGTATGAAATGGAAGGTACTAACACTTTTCAATTGAAAGTTTTAAAAATGAAATGTAGATAAACTGCAAAATTTAGAAGTTTTATAAATTATAGAGTTCAAAGATTCAGATTAAACTCCAAAAATATAAATCTCACGTTCACATTTTCAATACTCTAAATTTAAGAACCAAGCAATGAACATAAAAAATTTTCAAAATAATATTTTTTCAAGTAATTTGAAGCTAGACAAATTAAGAAATGAAAAATACATTTTTTTAACTTAACAATTTTTTAATTAGAAGTTCAATTATTTTCGTTTTAAATAGTTTAAGCATCCTTCAAAAACTTAAAAAATTTTACTTCAAAATATTGAGGAATCTAGAAGTGGTTTTATATTTTTCCAAATTTAAAATCATTGTTAAGATTTTTTCGAAACGATTAAATGTATTTGTAAATGAATTGAATTTTTCCTACAACATTTAGAAAATCCTGCAAATTAAACAAAAATCCTTATATTTCGAATTTATAAATAACAATAGGAACACTTATTATTTGTAGAGAAAATTAGAGTAATTTTAAGAGATATTTAGAAGTTTTAAAAATATCAAAATTAAATTTAGAACTTGAAATGATTTAAAATCATTTACAAGGAAGTTTGTTATTTCAACCAATAAATTTAGACACTTTTTAAGAATTGTGAAAGGCTTAAAAAGAATAAAAACATTTTCTTAGGATTCCTAGGAAAATTGAAAATGATTTTTCATTTTGAAAAATTATTACAGCAGAAAGTTGAAAAGATTTTAAGAGATTTCCAAAATGATCAAAACAGAACCTTAACAATTTTAAGAATATTTTTTAATTTGCAGGACTTTCCAAAAGTTGTAGGAAAAATTTGGTTAATTTTAAATTGTATTTTGAAGTTTTACACAAAAATATTAACACACTTTTTTCAATTACTTGAAGATATTTCAATTTTTAAATTAATTTTCAATCTTTTCAAAACTACCAAATATCTCTTTAAATTACTCAAATTTTGTTTACAAATAATAAGTTTGAGTTGCTACTTATACGTCAAAATTTAACAATTTGTCTTACAAATTAAACATTTTTTAAACAGAACAATGCAAATTGTAACGTTAAAAGTAAAAAAGCTCTTCGAAATTCGACAGACTTAAAGCTTTCTATGTAAAACAATTTAGTTTCAAAATTTTTACTTTTACATATATTTGTATTCAATTTACTCGTCTTAAATAAACAGTGAAGTTTTTAATGGATAAGAAAACTAATAAAAATAATATATTTATAAATTTATTTATTCAATTTAATATAAAAAATAATATAAAGCAATATCTAAAACTTTGAATTCAAAATATTTTATTGATGAATAATTAAAATTGTTATTTAAAAATAAAATTATCGGAATAAAAGATATTATATTAATTTCAACTCGAATTCAAACAGTTTACAATTTGGGAATTCTCAAATTTCGAACAGATTTTGAATCGTTTTGTCAAATCAATTATTCTTCAGTTTTTTATACTTTAATTATTTACAAAAATATTGAAATCAAACTTGGGCAAATTTTTCTTCTGAAAATTCGTAAAATTCCCGATCAAGAGATAAATTCACTATCATTTCCCGGTTTTTCCCGGTCTCAGAAAATTCCCCGTTTCCCGATCCAGCGGCCACCCTGGTCTTTGTGGTCAAAAATCGTCGATGGAGAGTAATTTTTTTTTAAATTCTTACTCTAGACATCTGCGAAGCAGAAAACGTTAATTTGAATCCAATCGAGGAAGTAAATGAAACTCCAGAAACCCAAGATGAGAAAATCGAAGAGAAAAATGAAGGAAGTAGCGACGAGGAAGAAAAAGATTCGCTTTTTCCAGACACACAGATTAAAATCGATCTCTCAGGCGCCAAGTATGATAAAATTGAGAAAGATAATTATTTTAATAATAAATATTTTATAATGCAGGAAATGTTGATTTAATATATGATTAATTTTTAATACAGGATGCAACTTCGGGTTGACAATGCAAAGCCTCTAACGAAATTACCAGGCGAGGAAAATACGAAACCTCTTTCTATAAAAAGTAAGGAGAGGAAAGAGAAAGTAAATCCGGAGAATAATCGACAGCACAAGAAATCAGAGAGCGAAGAAGAACCGAAACAAAAACCTCAAACGTTTAAGCGGGGACAAAAGGGAAAGTTGAAGAAAATTAAGGAAAAGTATAAGGATCAGGATGAGGAGGACAGACGCCTTTTAATGGCAGCTTTACAGGTATTTTTTTCATTAGCTTGATTAAATTACTATTTTACACAAATTGCTTGCTAATGCGACTTATTTTTCATTTTGGCTTAAAATATTTTTTTTAAATTCTTCACTAGATTGCCTCAAAAAAAAAAAAAAATATTTAACACATTTTTCAATGGATTTCTAGAAATTTCAAAGATTTAAAAAAATTTGTATGAATTTCATGTGATCACAAAGAATTTAAAACAGTTTCTAGGGATTTCAACAGATATAAAGCATTTTAAAACTATCAAAGAATTTAAAATATCGTGTATTTTAAAAGATTTCGAAGGATTCACAGATTTCAAAATGTGTAATGAAATTTTACTCGATTTTTGTGAGATTTAAGCTTTTTTTTTTAATTCTAACGAATTTAACTAGATTAACATTTCTTTAAGGTTTGTCAAAGAATTTCGTAAGATTTTAGATAATATAAAAGGATTTTAAAAACAGGGTGGCCGTTTTAAACAAAGAAAAAAATTCCCGGTCATTTTCCGGTTCGTAAACATTTTTCACGGCCAATGAAATTTAAAAAATCAAACTATATTCTAAACATTTTTCCAACTAAAGTGATAAACAATAAATAGCAAATTAAAGCATTCAAAGTGGAACACTTGAATTCCAAACTTTTAAAATTGAAGTTTGAAAGTTTTCAAATTAAAAAATTGTGTATTCAAATGCTCAAAAATTTACACGTACCAAATTAAACAATGTTAAATGAAATTCAAATAGACTGCAAAATTTAGAACTTTTATAAATGATAGAGATCAAAGATTCAGATTAAGTTCCAAAAATATAAATCCACACTAACATTTTCAATACTCTAAATTAAAGAATCAAGCAATTAACTTCAAAAATTTTCAAAATTTTATTATTTTAAGTAATTTTAAGCTGGACACATTAAAAATTGAACAACAATTTTTTTAACTTAACAGTTCTTAAATTAGAAGTTAAATTATTTGTATTTTTAATAGTCTGGGCATCCTTTAAAAGCTTTAAAATTTTATTTCAAAACCTTGAGAAATCTAGAGTTGGTTTAAAATTTGTTCAAATTCAAAATAATTTTTGAATTTTTTTTGGGAACTTTTAAATATATATATATATCATGGAATATATATTTCAAAATGAATTGAATTTTTTCCATAACTTTTAGAAAATCGTTCAAATTAAAAAAAATTTGAATTTATAAATAATAGTAGAACACTTATTATTTGTAAAAATATTAGAGTAATTTCAAGAGATATTTAGAAGTATTAAAAAGATTGGAATTAAATTTAGAACTTGAAATAATTTCAAATACTTACAGCCGAATTTAAAATAAAATAGATATTTGCAGATTTTAAACAAAAAATTTAGAATTTTTTTAATGATTGTGAAAGACTTCAAAAGAATAAAAAATGTTCTCAAGATTCTTAAGAAAATTGCAAAATTATTGTAACAGAAACTTTAAGAAGAAGAACATGGAAGATTTTAAGGATTTTTTTTTAATTTGCAGGATTTTCAAAAATTGTAAGAAAATTTCGATTAATTTAAAAATATATTTTGAAGTTCTGAAAAAATGTTAACACACTTCGTTTAAATTACACACTTTTAAAACACTTTTCAAATTGAATAATTAAAATTGTAAAGCTAAAAGTTTAAAAGTTCTTCGAAAATCTAAAGATTCAAAGCTTTCTATGTAAAACAATTCAGTTTTAAATTTTTTTCTGTTAAATATTTGGTTTCAATTTACTCGTCTTAAATGAACTGTGAAATATTGTCAAATAATAAATACTTATTCTTTTTCTACATTCAGAAATTTCAAATTAAATGGGATAAAAATTTAATAATTTAGACTCACAATATTTTTCATTTAATAAAAACCTTTAATTATAACTATATTATTATGGATTTATTTTTAAGTTGAAAATAGAAAAACGCTTTTATACATATTTTAATGGCTAAAAAAATTAATAGAAATCATATGTTAATAAATTTATTTATTCAATTTAATATAAAAAATAATATAAAGGAATTTATTTATATTTAATTTCTTTAAATTAAAATATATGCTTAAAAATCTTAAATGAAAAATTTTTGAAGTGAAAGAGTGTTGAATTGAGCATTCTAAATTAAATGATATAATAATTGATAAATATCACAATTTAACAAATTATTAAAAAAACGGTTGAAATCAAAGTTGGATAACATTTTTATTCTAAAAATTTTGTAAAATTCCCGGTACAAAAATAAATTCACTGTCATTTTTCGGTTTTCCCCGGTCTCATAAAAAATTCCCGGTCCAGCGGCCACCCTGTAAAAAGGTATCCAGGATATCAATGATATTTTTAAAGGACTTTGAGGGATTTCAACGGATTTCAAGGGATTCAAAACGATTCGAAAGTATTTCACATGATTTTAAAATAAATGAATAAAGATTGTCTACTTAAATTCTGAAAAAAATTCCCTTAGATGAATTTATAACCAAAATGTTGAATTTTCAACTTCAAAAGATCAGTTTCCAATCAAAAAATGGAATAATGTTGAATTAAACAAATTTAATTTTCCCTAAACAAATTTTTAAAGAAAGTGATGAATTTCTAACTAAAATAATTAATCTTCAACAGAAATTGATGGACTCTAAACCAAAAAAAAAAAAAGATTTTTTAACCAAACCTTTTAAGTTTCAACCAAGTGGTTCTATTTTCAATAAAAAAGGTGACATTTTCATCTAAACAGTTTTAATTAAAAAAATAAATAAAACATAAATAATAAAAAAATTAAATCAGAGAACTAATCCATTTCAAATTAGGCAGAGCCTTACACTTGAAATCGCAGAATCTCTCGGGGACGAAATATGTTGTTTTTTAGAAGAAATTAGTAGATATATATTTTTCCGATTTGTAAAAAAAAAAAATCTAAAAAGTTACGCGTATTTGAATTTTTTGTTTCGTTAAGAAATAATGAATTTTTTACTTCAACCTCCATTACTTTTGATCTAATTGAGATATTAATTATTTTCTTTTTGATTCTAATTAGCGTTCATCGTCTTTCAAAACACGCCGAGAAATTGAAAGATTTAAAATTAACAAAATGGCAGTGGTTTTTTTGAAAATATTAAAAATAGATTTTCTGAGAAAACCCACTTTTAAATTTCTTGCTAATTTTGTTGTTGTGAACTTGTATCTTGATAGTGAAGATATTTGTAAGTTTGATGCTTGCTAAATAACTGTTGTAGCCAGGAGATATTTTCTTTTTAGTTTACGAGAAAAATTCAAAAATTAAATTTTTAGGAAAAAGAATCTCCCTGGCTCAAAAGTGATATAGCCCTCATAATACTGATAAAATGCCTTACTTTTCAACAATATTTGGAAGAATAAAAAAGGTGGGATTTTCATGAAAATCTTCTATATTATTAATTTCTTCAAATTTTGAAGAAGAAAAAAGCAATTAAAAGTTGAGTTTTTAAGAAAATCGATTTTTAATATTTTCAGAAAACCCGCTGTCATTTTAAAAAATTTAAAACCCTTTTTCAATTTTTCGGGTGATTTTGGAAGAAGACGATGATCGCCATTAGAATCAAAAATATAATAATAAATATCTGAATGAGATCAAATTTATGCAGGTTCAAAGAAAAAAATTCGGGGTTTTTGAAAAACAAAACACAAAATTTAAATATTTTTTGTTGCAAATTGAAAAAACATATATCGCCTAAGTTCCTATTTTCCTAATGTAGGGCCCTGCCTTATTTGAAATAGATTCGGATTTGAAGTGAAAAAGATAAATTTTTAACAAAAAATGGAATAGTAAAATATTTAGTTAAAAAAATTAATTTTCGACTAACATGTTTAACTGGAATAATTGAATTTTCAAGTAAAATGATTAATCTTCCATTTAAAATAATTGATTTTTTAACCAAAAAGGTGAATTTTCTACCAAATATTTGAATTTTCAATTAAAATGAAGAATCTTCAACTGGAATAGTTGAATTTTAAATCAAAAAGATTAATTTTCTACCAAGAGGCTACATAAAGCTATTTCTGGAACTTAGGAATCATTATTATACAATTTTATATTGAAATTAAAAAAAAATACCAAACACGCTTTCGAAATAATTCCTCGACATTTCCAGATTTTTCGAGGCATATTAAAATTCCCTGTCAATTCTAGGTTTTTTTATGTGAAAAAATGGTTTTTATTGATGTTTCCAGCGTTCAAAAATGGTATATTTTACGGTTTTTGAGCGATTTTTACAATTTGCTTAGACTAAGCTTTCAGACACAAAAAATGATGGTGCTATTCCTACAAAAATATTGTTTTGCCGTAATAGGACCACCACTTTTGGTGTCTGAAAGCTTAGTCTAAGCAAGTTCTCAAAATCGCTGAAAAACCCATAAAATTTACCATTTTTGAACCCTGCAAACATCAATAAAAAAAAAGTTTTCTCGAAAAAATAAAATAACATTATGTTTCTTTGACTCAAGCTAAAGAAATCTGAAATTTATATTTTGTTTTATTACTCACTAGCAAAATCTGTACATAAAAAAATGTTGTGATAATTTTCGAAGCAATAGAGAAATTTTATGGAATTTTCCAAAATTTGAATTTTCAAATCAAAAAATACAACAGAAGATATTAATTGATTTCAAAAATTTTTTTTTTTTTTTACTTTTTTCGGATGCCAACTCACAAATATTTTTCGCTCAGTTGAAGCGATTCAACTAAATTTATCATTTTTACTCCGCCCTAATATACACCCTGGTTTATTGTATGCCAGATTTAAAAAAAAAAGTTAACTCTTTAATATTTTATAATTTGCGTGACATTATTTCGGGACCATTTTTCAAAATTTATTCTACGAAAGACACTATTTTGAATTCCTCATCAAAAGAGTCCGGGGCTTGCGCTAATCTGATAAAATTTAGTCTGCAGGTGCCGCAAAAGAGGACAAACGAAAAAGCAGACAGAAAGATCCGTCGGGTCCAAAGCAGCCAACGAAAAAGAAGAATGCTAATCCAAAAAGGATTCCAGTCGTGCAAAATGTCGAAGTTGGAGAAAATCCGGAAGAAGAAGATTTGGGGCCGGCACCCGATATCGATATGTTGGACCAACTGACCGGAAAACCCGTTGAAGAGGACGAACTTCTCTTTGCTGTGCCCATAATTGCACCTTACAACACTTTAGCAAATTACAAGTAAGATTTTATATTCTCTACAAGATATAAAAACCTTCAAAATCGAAGATAAAAACTCTTAACTAAAACCATTAATAACTTTTCAAGGTTTAAGGTGAAAATGACTCCTGGTACCGGCAAAAGAGGGAAGGCTGCAAAAACTGCAGTGGCTGTTTTTCTAAAAGACAAAACAATCACAGCCCGCGAAAAGGATTTGATAAAGTCAGTAAAGGACGAAACTATCGCGAGAAATATACCCGGAAAAGTCAAGATAAGTGCTCCACAGATTCAAAAAGTTAAGAAATAACTTCATCTTGGAATATTTCTATTTAAATATGATTTGCCGAGAATGTTTAATAAATGGTTTAATTACGCTTCGTTAAGAAGTACTGTAAAGATGTAAATATTGCTTGATACTCTTCGAAATTTTCTTATTTATAAAATAAGATTGAGTAACTGAAATTCGTAGATTTATTTTAAAAACAACATTCCCCTATTAATATTCGAATACAAATTATTTTCCCTTTTTTTTATGTTATAAAATAGTTTATTTAAAAACCCACCAATAATACAACGTATAATAAACGCCACGTATGTATATTTTAAAAAAAGGGCAAAATACTGATCGATGTTAATCGTTCTCTCTTTACTGAATAGCAAATTCGATTATTTTTTTCATTATTCCGGTCGACTTTTTCATCTATGAAAGAAAGTTATTGGTAAACTTTATGCCAAATTTCTATTAAGTTATTTTTTCCTTATCTAGCATCTTGTTTCCATTTTTTAACAATCGTCAAACATGTCCGTTTCGGAATCGAGGCTTACGTTTTTTTTCTTGGTCTTCGGAGTGGTTTTTGCTCGTGGCCTCGATCTGGTTCCAGTCTTTATAACCTGAAAATAGTACCAAAACATCTAGGTATTACAATTTTCAGAATTGTCAACGAATTTTTAAGTTTTAAAACTTTTTTTTATTTCAATTAATCCTTTAGCTGCTTTGCAGCTAAAGACTTATGCATATAAATATTTATAAATACATAATAAATATTTAGAAAAAATGTGTATTGGTAATAGGTAGAGTTCTTAAATTCCCGAGAATTTAAGTTCAGGTTATATAACCGATAAAATGACCGAATTTAGGAGAATTTAAAAGAATTTAAGAATTTATGATTTTTGACAATATTTTTTGACATTATTTTCTAGTTCAGACATATACAGGAATTAAAGTGTTTCATATACTTCAAAATTTTCAAATGTATTAATTTATTGCAAAAAAATTTTTTTTCTACTTTAAAAGATAACTCTTTAACGAAATACTGGAATTTTCAACAAAAAAATTGAATTTTTAACATAATAGTGAATTATTCAACCTAAAAAGAAAAATTGTAAAAAAAAGTGCCATAGTTTATATTTTAATCAAAAAAGAATGAAATTTATACAACAGAAGAAAAGAATTTTACCGAAATTATTTAACCTTCAAATCAAAAGACAAATATTTACAACAAATTAATTTTCCACGAAACCGATGCATTTTTACGCAAAAAAATGAAATTTCAAACTAAAAAATTATTTTTTACAACAAAAAACGCGAATTTTTAACTAAAAAATATCAGTCTTAAAAAAATGGAAAAGTTCCAATTTCTATTAAAAAATGAATTCTAAAAAAAAAAAAAAAAAAAAAAAAAAAAAGAGAAGTATTTTACAAAGAAAAAGTTAAATTTTGAACCAGACATAAGCCATTAATAAAAAAAAATCACAATGTGGGTTAACTTTGACCCAAGTAGTTGAATTTTTAATTAAAAAATATTAATTTATAACAAGATAATTAAACTTTTAACTAACGAGATAACTTTTCAACTTGAAATATAAATCTTTAACAAAAAAAATGCTTTCTTAACAAAGCGATTTAACCTAATGTTTTAAACAAATTAGTTAAATTATCAAGCAAAGAAGAACGATTTTTAACCAAAAAGTTGCATTTTTATACAAAAAGTGAAAATTTTTCTCTAACGAATGAAGTTTTAAATCAAAAAAATAAATTTTCAAACAAATAGTTGAGTTTTCTGTTGAAAACGATTTCAGTCGAGTTTTCACGATCAAACTATGCATTTTTTAACAAGAAATAATCTTCTACCAACAAAATTTAATTTTCAATCCAAAAAGACGAATTTTTAACCAAACACGATTACTTTTTAATAAAATTGTTAAATCCTCTAGCAAATAGTTTCATTTTTATCAAAAAGTATGAAATTTATCTTAAATCAAAAGAATTTTTTATTACAAAGAAAGTTGAGTTTTCATCCAAAAAAGATTCCAGGTAACTCAGTAAATTTTCTTATTAAATTAATCTTCTTGTTTAAAAATTCTTCTTTGTAGTTAAAAATGTAAGTATTCTAAATTAATAACAATAATTTTAGTTCAAAATTCAGCTCTTAGGTTGAAAATAAAATTACTTGGCTGAAAGTTCAACTGTTTTGTTGAAAAATAAACTGTTTAATTGAAAACTTGTTTCTTTCTTTGGATAAAAAGGAATTTTTTGCCGTAAATTTGAGTATTTTGGCGATTTTTTTTTTTTTACTTGAGAATAATTATTTTTTTGAACCTAAAAATGTAACTATTGTTCCAGGAGAATATTCCATAATTTTAGTTAAAAATTCATCTTTTTGGTTGAACAATTATTTATTAACTCAAAATTTATTTATTCAATTTTTTATTATAAAATGGTGACATTTTTTAGTACAAAATTCGTTTTTTTTTCTTTGAAAATTGATTTTTTTAAACATAAAACGTAATTATTTTGATGAAAATTCATTAGTTGGGATAAAAAAATTTTCATTTCAAAATGTAATTTTCGTTTTTTGTTCAATTTTTCTTTTTTAGTTAAAAATTCATCTATTTCGTTGAAGATTAATCTTTTTTTTTATTCATCTCTAGCAAATAGTTGCATTTTTATCAAAAAAAAATTAAACTTATCGCAAAGCAAAATAATTTTGTATTAAAAAAAAATTGAGTTTTCTTCCAAAAAAGATTCCAGTTAATTCAGTAACATCAAAAATTGAGTTTTTGTAACAAAAAAATAAGTTTCTACGAAAAATAAATCCAATTTTCAATCTAAAAAGACAAATTTTTTCAACCAAAAAGGATGAATTTTTAACAAAATAGTTAAATTCTCTGCCAAATAGTTACATTTTTATCCAAAGAAGATCAACTTTGTACTAAAACAAATGAAATTGTAATAAAAAACAAATTTTTTTATCAGTGGAACTATCCAGAAAATATTTCAGTTTATTTTTCAACACCAAAATATAAATTTTAAACAAAAAGTAAGTTTTATACGAATTAGTTTATTTTTCAAGAAATTATATAACAGCTTAATTTCTAACCAAACAGTTGCATTTTTATCCAAAAAATTTAATTTCTGCTAAAGCAGGTAAACTTGAAAATAAAAAAGACAAACTTTTAAAAAAAGAGTTGAATTTTCAACAGAAAAGTTAACGAAAAAATGCAATTTTCTATTAATTAAAATAAATTCTGAGATTCTCATAAATTTTCAGAGAATTTATTTATTTTATTTATTAATGGAATGGTTAAACTGCGATGCGCCACCTGGTGACAAAAATCCGAACTAGAAAGAATAGGTACGATTTTAAATATCCATTTTAATTTTGGCATAAAAGTGTTTTAATAATTTTTGTTGCGAAGTTTAAAGTATTGATTGGATACTAAAAATAAGTATTTTTTGGACACAAAAGAGTTTAGATAGAATATACATCTAATAAGGTGACAAATCATATTTTTATACAGAAATATTTTTCTTAGAAGATAAAAATAAAACAATCATTGTTCCATTTATTGTGATTGTCAAAGGATTATAAACTTAAAATCGGGAAATCCGGGAATCTTATGAAACCGGGAAATCTGTCTATGATCTTTTTCAATTATATATGAAATTCATTTTAGAATGCGTATTTCCAAAATCTTCCACTTTAACAAATTTTTAATTTTAGATTTTAATTGTTAAATGTACATTATATTTTAAAGAATTTTAAAATGCAGTTTTAAAGCCTAAGCCATTAAAAATTAGAAGCGTTTGAAATAAAAGATTTGAGATATAAAATATTTTTAGTTGATCAACGGTCAATATAAATTAATAGTGATTTTTAAAATTGAACTGTTCTTCAAGATTTAAAAAGTGAATAGTAATTAATTTTACAAAACGATTGGAAATCAGTTTGCAATTTTAGAATTTCCAGCTTCTAACGTTAAAAATGGAAACTTTATAAACTATTTTCAATTTTAAAATAACTTCAAAATAATATGTTCATAATTAAAGGCTTTTATTAAATTTCATGTATTATTTTAGTCTAAAATATGACATTTTTAAACCAGTCTATTTGGAATTTTGTAATTAAGAAAAATAAGAATTAATATTTATAAATATCTTACTGTTTATTTAAAATCAGTAATTATAGTAAATATTAAAAACTAAAATTTGAACTTTACATTTTAATTGTTCTATTTAAAAAATGTTTATTTGCAAGTAAAATTGTTGAATTTCGGTGTAAATAGCCAACGGCCTAATTTAAAACAAAATCTAGATTTTGGCAGATTTCAAACAAAAAATTTAAAAGCTTTTTAATAATTTTGAATGGCTTCAGAAGATCAAAAAACATTTCATATGAAAACTGAAAGTGATTTTTATTTTGAAAAGATAATTTTGAGTGATTATTTAAAAAGATTGAGAAAAATTTATGAAATTATCAAAAATGAATGTGGAAGATTTTAAGGAAATTGATTTAATTTGGAAGAATTAAAAAAAACTGGATTAATTTTCAGGGATGTTTAAAAGTTCTAAAATAATTTCAAACATAATAAAAAATTTGAAAAAAATGTAAATATGCAGATGTTTCAAGATTTTCAAATAAAATTTTAAATATAAATACTTTAACTTTTAATTCAAGAAGTGTTCAGTTAAAAAAAATGCAATCGTTCAATTTTTTATGTTTCTGGCTTAAAATTGCTTTAAATTATATAATTTTGACAATTTTTAAATGCATTGATTGATTCTTCAATTTAGACTTTTGAGCATTGGAAATGATAACGCGGATTTATATTTTTAGAACTGAATCTGAATCTTTGAACTCTACAGTTTATAAAAGTTAAAACATTTATTTCGCAGTTTAAGTGCATTTAATTAAAAAATGTTCAGTTTAAAAGTGTTAGTAGCTTCCATTTTACACGTGTACATTATTGAACATTTCAATCAGATTTGAATACAAAATTATTGAATTAAAAACTTTTAAACTTCAATTTTAAAAGTTTGAAATTCAAGAGTTCCACTTCGAGTGCTTTCATTTGCAGCTCAGTTTCTATTAATTCAAATGGAAAATGACCAGGAATTTTTTTCTTGGATTAAAACGGCCACCCTAAATCGTTTATTATTCGTATTCAATCATCTTATAACAATATTAACAGGATATTTTCATAAGTGGAATAAACCATATTTAAAACATTTTAAAATCACAAAGATGAATTTGCAACGAATACAAATTTTTCAGTAATGAAAAAAAAGTTCATCTACATTATTGAACCTTCAAGCGAAAGGATGAATTTTCTTTAAAAAATAGAATTTTTAACTAAAAATATGAATCTTAAAAAAAATGTATATATATATATATATATATATATATATTTCTTAACAGATTGGTTCAACAAACATTTTCAAACAAAGCAGCTGAATTCTCAAGCAAAGAAGATTAATTTTCAATCAAACAATTACATTTTTATCCAAGAAAGATGAAATTTCTAATAAAATATATGAATTTTTAAATAAAAAAGACAGATTTAAAAAGACAAAAGATTTGATTTTTCATTTTCAAAATATTTTCGATTATTGACTTCTCAATATCAGAATATCAGTTTTAAACAAGAAGTAGATTTTCTACGGAGATATTTAAATTTTCAAACAAAATGGACGATTTCTTAACAAAATTGTTGCATTTTGATCCAAGAAAGATGACATTTCTATCAAAACAAATGGATTTTTAAATCCAAAAGTCAAATAATAAAAAAAAGTTGAACTTTCAACCAAAAAGGATGTTTCTCTAACAAAATTATTGAATTTTCAACTGAAAAGATGCATTTTTATCCATAATAGATACAATTTTTACTAAAATAGATGCATTTTAAAATAAAATGACATATTTTAAAAAAATTGTTGAATTTTCATCCAAAAAAGATTTCAGTTGACTTTGCAACACAAAAATATGAATTTGATTCGAAAAGTAAATTATCTGCGAAAATAGTTGAATTTTCATCCCACATTGATGAATTATACAAAAAATTTAACAAAATTGTTAAATTTTCAAACAAATAATAAAATTTATGACTAAAAAGACAATCTTCAGGAGGAAGCAAATGCAATAAAAAAAAATATAAATACAAGGCAATTAAATTAATAAAAGGAATATTATATCAAGATAATTAATGTTTTTTTAATGATTGTTTTAATTGAAAATTTAATTCTAGTTTTCGTTTAAAAAATAATTTTTTTGAATGGACAAAAGAGAACTATTTTGTTGAGTTTTCTTTATCTTTTGGCTGAGAATTTTTCTTTTAAATTTTAACTGTTCTAATTTTGCTTGGAAATTGATCTTTTTTAGATGAAAATTCATCTACTTTGTTGAAAATGAGCCTCTTTTTGTAGAAAATTAATCTTGTGTGTTGAAAATTCAACTAAATATTTGATTAAAAAATTATATATTTGGCTGAAGATTCAAAATTTAAATTAAAAATTCATTTGTAAGGTGCAAAATTTATCTTTTTTATTTGAAAACTCAACTAAAAAATGTTTAAAAATGCATTTAAAAAAAAAACATTTTTTTACATTAATTTTATTAATCTTCTAGGTGTATGGTTGGTTTTATATTGTACATATTAATATTGACTTTTTTTGCCATTTAAATTGAGCGCTCTTTTCAGTTTCCACCAAACTTAAATTTTTAGGCTGTTGAATTTTATACCAAAATAATGAACCTTGTAACTTGAAAAGAAGAATATACCACAAAACAGTTGAATTTTCGAGCCCAAAACACTAATTTTCTCACAAAATAGTTACATTTTCACCCAGAAAATATGAATTTTAAATAAAAAACTATCAATTCTCAACCAATGATCGGGAAAAAATGAGAAACTTTGCAATATCTTCGATTGTAGCTTCGTAATTTTCACCGCGATAAGATGCAACAATCTATTGCTAAAAAGATGCGTTTTTCAACTTTAAAACAAAAATTAAAAAAATTATAAAGCAAAAATGAAAACTACCAAAAAACGGTTTAGCCACTTTTTTCCTTCAGCAGAGTAAAGAAAATTTGAAAACATATTTTATTCTTCAAGGGCACAGAAATTCTAGGATCATGAGCAAAATTCAAGGACTTTTCAACTTTCAAAAAAAAAAAAAAAAAAAAA
>NC_046661.1:124453877-124510767 GCF_010883055.1 Belonocnema kinseyi
AAAAAAGGAAAAAAAATTATGAAAACTACCAAAAAACGGTTCAGACACTTTTTTCCTTCAGCATAGTAAAGAAAATTTGAAAACCTATTTTATTTTTCAAGGGCACAGAAATTCTACGATCATGAGCAAAATTCAAGGACTTTTCATCTTTCAAAAAAAAAAATATATATATATTATAAAGCAATAATGAAAACTACCAAAAAACGGTTCAGCCACTTTTTTCCTTCAGCATAGTAAAGAAAATTTGAAAACCTATTTTATTTTTCAAGGGCATAGAAATTCCAGGATCATGAGCAAAATTCAAGGATTTTTCAACTTTAAAAAAAAAAGAAAAAAAATTATAAAGCAAAAATGAAAACTGCCAAAAAACGGTTCAGCCACTTTTTCCTTCAGCAGAGTAAAGAAAATTTGAAAAACTATTTGATTGTTCAAGGGCATAGAAATTCTAAGATCATGAGCAAAATTAAAGGACTTTTCCAGGTTTTCAAGGATTTCCAGAACACTAGCTAGACTCCCTGATTAAATTCTCAAAGCACATAAAGGTCAATTAATAATTTTCTTACCTCGGGTTCAGAATCTGATTCCGACTGCTTTCTCGACTTCTTCCTTTCCACTTTTCCTATCCGTTTCGTAGACGTTCCAATTCCTCTCGTCGATTTTTGATCCGGTGTTTCCGTTTTCTGTTCAGCGACTCTCTTCTTTTTCTTGATCTGCACTTCGTAATCCGCGCCGGGATCAATGGTCGACAAAACCTTCTTCATGACGTCGTCACCGCTGATGCAGGTGTTGTTCATCACTACTTCCATTGAGTCGTTCATCGCATTCGCCTCGGAACTCAGCCTCTTCAATTTTAAGGACGGAACTCGTCTCTTTTCAACAATCACCTCTTCTTCGTCCTTTAGAACCTTCTTTGGCGTGCGCTTCGTCTTTATGGGAGTTTTTTTCTCGTTACTTGCTTTTTTTATTTTAGTTGCTGCTGTCGTCGCTTTAGTTGCAACGCTCGCTTTACCAACAAACTCCAACTTTCCGCCTGGAGTTTTTCCCAAATCCTTTAAACCTCTGATTAGAATGTTCTTGAATTTTTCATAGTCGGGGGTGTCGTTGAACTTCATTTCGGACAAGAGCGACGTGAACTGAGTCACGGCTGCTGGCACGGAAGCCGAGAAGCACTGGTTGAGGAATTTTTTTGTGTCGCTAAATGCTGACTCTTTTTGCTTTTGAACGGCAGATGGATCGGTGAGATTTTTATCCCACGGGAGGGAATCGCACAGCCATTGGATTATGTTGTAAGTAAGGATTTCCATGTCGCCCCGCATCGTTGGCACTTCAATTTGAAAAAAAATTTGTTTTGTAGACTTTAAAGTCCTTATTCCATCACGGGTTGATCATTCGACTTTTGAGTTTATGTACATCAGATTTAAATATCAGGGTAGCCGTTTTAATCGACGAAATAAATTTCCGGTCATTTTTCGGTTCGTAAACATTTTTTACGGTCAATGAAATTAAAAAAATGGAACTCTAAAGCTAAAAAATTGTCCACCTGAGGTGATAAAATCTGAGCTGCAAATGAAAGCACTCAAATTGGATCTATTAAATTTTGAACTTTTAAAATTGAAATTTAAAATTTTTTAATTAAAAAATGCTGTATTTAAATGCTCAATAATTTACGCGCTTAAAATTGAAGGCACCAACATTTTTCAATATAAAAAAATATAAATCCACGTTATAATTTTCAATGTTCTACAGTAAACATTCAATCAATGAAATTTAAAATTTTTAAAATTGTATATGGAATTTTAAGCTAGAAACATCAAATATTGAAAAATAGCAAAAATTTTAACTGAACACTTCTTAAATTAGAAATTCAATTATTTTCTTTGAAAATAGTTTATACATGCTTGGAAAGCTTCAAAATTTTATATTAAAATCTTGAAAAATCTAGAAGTTATTTTAAATTGGTTTTAAATTTAAAATTATTTTGGAAATTTTTTCAGAACTTCGAAATATTTGTCAAAATGAATTGATTTTTTTTCTACAATTTTCAGAAAGTCCTGTGAATTTTAGAAAATTTCTTTACAATTTAGATGTATAAACAACAATTGAACATTTATTATTTGTAGGCGAAATTTAAGTGATTTTAAGAGATCTGTAGAAGTTTTCAAAAGATTCAAACTTAATTTAAAACTTGAAATGATAGACTAATATAAAACAAAATGTAGATTTTCGCAAATTTCAAGCAAAAAAAAAAATAGATTCTTATTAAGAATTATGAAAGGCTTCAAAAGAATGAAAACAATTTCTTAAGATTCCTAGGAAAATTAAAAATAACTTCATTTTGAAAAATTATTTAAAGAGAATATTTAAAAATCTTTTAAAGAATTAAACAAAAAAATTAGATTCTTTTCAAGAATTTTGAAAGGTTTCAAAAGAATAAAAACATTTTCTTAAGATTCTTACGAAAATTAAAAATAACTTTTCATTTTGAAAAACAATTTTAAAAGAATATTTAAAAAGTTTTTCAAAGATTTGAACAAAATTTTCAAAAAAGATTCTGGAAGATTTTAAGAAAACTTTCTAAAATTTGCATGCTAATTTTTTATCTTTCTAAAATTCCTAAATATCTCTTAAAATTACAAAAAATTTTTTTACAAATGTTCATTTGTGAATTATACATAAAAAAATTAAAAATTTAACTCACAAATTAAGCATTTTTCAAATACAATAATTAAAATTGTAACGTTCAAAGTCTGAATGCTCTTCGAAATTTTAACGATTCCCGGTTTTCTATGTCAAACAATTCAGTTAAAGATTCTTTACTTTTAAATATTTGGTTTCAATTTACTTGTTTTAAATAAAAATTCAAATATTGCTAAATATTCAATAATGAATCTTTTTTTTAATTAAAAATTTCAAACTGAAAGTGTTAAAAATCGAATAGTTTCAAATCGTTTTTGTTCACTTTGCATTAGTTAAAGCACAGATAAATTAAAACAAATTTATTTCTTTATTAAATAAAAACGTTTTTTATCCTAAATTTTCAACATCAAAGGCTTTCATTTTTTATGTGTTCAAGTCTTTAAGAAAGCATTTAAAATCTCTTTAAATTAAAAATGTAAACTTAGAAATAAACAATTTTTAATGGAACATTTTTAAAACAAACAAATTTTGGATTCCGCATTTTAAGCTAAATAATAGCATCATTGAAAAACATAACAGTTTCACTAATTATTTAAAAACTGTTAAAATCGAACGTGGACAGATTTTTCTTCTACAAATTTGTAAAATTCCCGGTAAACAAAAAATTTACCGTCATTTCCCGGTTTCCCGGTCCAGCGGCCACCCTAAATATACATCATCAAAGATTTAATTTATTTCACAAAGATTAAAAAATTTCAAAAATACATGAAAGATTTCAGGAGGATTTCGAATAAATTAATTATTTTAAATATTTTAAAAAATGTCAAAGTTTTAAAAATATTTTCCGAAGCTTCTAAAAGAATCAAAAATTACAATTACGTCGTAAAATATCTCAAAGATTTTAAAGTTATTAAAAGATTAGAATAATTTCACAAGCATTTCCAATATTCCGTAAATATTTGAAAGATACGATTTCGAAGAATTCAAAAATTTCCACAACCGTCAAGAATTACAAATATTTTAAAAGATTTCAAAGATTCTATTAATATTCTAATTCCATAGATTTCAACAATTCTAAAAATATTACCAAATATTTCAGATCTCAAAATAATAAAAAATTTCACAAAATAATATAACATAATTACAAATCATTTTAAAAATTTCAAAAGTTTTCAATAATTTCAAAAATATTTCAAGGATTTCGAAGAATTTTAAGTTTTTCAAAGATTTCGAAGAACTAAAAAATTTTAAATATTTTAAGAGATTTAAAAGTTTTTCAAAAATTGTAATGATTTTCTACGATTTCAAAAGAACTCTAAAGATTTTTAATCATCTCCCAAAGATTTCAATAAAATTGAAAAATTTTCACAAAGATTTCAATAGTTTCAAAAAGAGTTCAAGGAGTTTAAAAAGCTATCAAAATATTTCAAAGGTTTCATAATATCTCGAAGATTTCAAAAAGACTGAGAGATTTAGAATGTGTTAAGAGATTTCAAAGTTTTAAGAAGATTTGAATGATTTCACAAAGATTTTATAAAAATTTCAAAATATTTTAATAATATAATATAGCATAATTTGACAAAGTTTATAACTTTTCAATAATTTCACAAAGATTTCGATTATGGCACACAGATTTCGAAGAATCTTTAGATTTTTAAGGATTTCAAGAATTCAAAATATTTGATTGCAAAGAATTCTAAGATTTCACATTGATTAAAAATATTTTAAAAGATTTCGCAAATATTTTAAAGATTTCAGAAGGCTATCGAAAAATCCAAAGATTTCAAAAATATTTCGAATAATAATATAATATGATTTCCACAGATTAAAACGTTTCAATAATTTTACTAAGATTTTCAGATTTCAAGGATTCCAAAATATTTCGAAGCTTTCACAAAAATTTCAAATATTTTAAACGATTTGAAACTGTTTAAAATATTTCACAATGCTTGCAATTTCGTCACACAGATTTAAAAGAATTCTTCATTTCGAACTTTACACAAAGATTTAAAATGAATGATAAGATTTCAAATAATTTCAAAAGGTTCAAGACGTCCAAAAAGATTTTAATTATTTCACAAAGATTTCAAAGACTTCGCAAATTTCGGAGTTCAGAGAACTCACAAAAATTTAAAGTATTTTTAAAAAATCGCAGTTTTTAAAAAATTTGAATGATTTCGCAAAAATTTCACCAAGATTTCAAAAGAATTCTAAAGATTTGGATGATTTCACAAAGATTTCAAATAATTTAAAAATATTTCAGAACTATTACAATTGCGTCACACAGATTTCCGAATTTTCCAAATATTTCAATAATTTCATAAAGATTTCGCAAATATTTGAAAGATATTAGAAGGATTTCGAATAATTTAGACATTTTCAAGATTTCAAAAGATTGCAAAATTTTTTAAGATGTTCGAAGATTCATAAAATTTTTAACATGAAACCGAAATATTCCAAAGATTTCACAAAAATGTAAAAGATTTCTAAATATTTACATGTTTTAAAAGATTTTACAAGGATTGCAATTACGTCACATAGATTTTAAAGTTTTCAAAACATTTTAATGATTTCAAAGTTTTCAACCATTTCACAAAGGCTTGTAAAATTGCTTCTTAAAATTGAATTAATTGATCAATAAATTATACAGCCACACACAAAAAAGTGTAACCTCCGACGGGCTCGACTAGACCAAGATTTGACATTTTTTTAGGTAAATTGAATTTTGTCAGGATGTGAAAAAAGCTATTAAAATTCATGGGAAATTTTTTAATGATTATTTTCTAAGGAATTTCAAGAGAAAATCGAAAAAAAAGATCACAAAACATTTTGAATGATTTCCTAAAAAATTTTAAAAGTGTGAAAGACCTTAAAGCAAAATTTTGCAATTTTGCCATATCACATAATTTTAGAAAAAAAATGTAAGTACGTTTAAGAAATATTAAAAAGTTTTGAAATGATTCAAAAATAATTAAAACTTGTAAAGTTTTCTTTCTAAATTTTGTAAAGTTTTACGAAAATGAAAGACATTTTTTCAGGGTCGTAGGAAAAATTAAAATAATTGTTTATTTCGAAAAATTAATTTGAAGAGATTATTTAAAAAGATTTATAGAATTGGAAAAGAAGAATCTGAAAGATATTAAGGAAATTTAAAAAATTGTGCAGTATAAATAAAAAATGCAGAAAAATTTTGAATAAATTTAGAAATTAGAAGGCTTAGAAGGTCTAATAAGATTAAAAAAAAAAAAGAATTTCCCTTATATTTGTGTGAAAATTTAAAATAATTTGTTATTTTGAAAAATGAACTATAAGAGAAAATTGAAATTTGGTAAGATTGAAAAATAAAAGCAAACAAAAATCGCGTAAATTTAAGAAATATTCAGTAGAATTAAAAATAATTTCGAAAGTTTTCAAGAGCATAAACAAATTTTTTTTAAATTGCTAGGAAAAATTAGAAGATAGTAAGATAATTTTTAAAAATTTGGAATCATATTTGAAAATCTTGAGAAATATTCGTGTTAGTTGAAAATATTTTCAGGAATTCAAGACGTTTTAAATAGATTACAAATATTTAAAAACTTGGAAACATTTTCTAAGATTTATCAAATATTTCTTGATTCCTTCCCAACTTTTAAAAGTCCTAAAAATCTTTAAAAAAGACTGGAATTTTTCATAATATTTGGTAACATCCTATGTAATCACAAAAGTTCTTAAAAATCTTCTAGATTATTTTTTGACACGTCTGCAATATTTAAAAAACTTCTAAATTTTCTCAAGAATCTTATGAAAATTATATTTCCATAAATTTCAAAACAAGGTGATCAAATAATTTTCGTTTAATTTGAATGTTGCCAAACGTAAAAAATATCAATTGACCCATAACGACCAAAGCTATCAATTTTACAACATGAGTTTGACCGCAAAATGTATGAGTATAACAAAACAATAAATAGATCAAAAGTACTGTTCCTTATGTTTTTAGGTGAGCTAAAGTCGAATCCGTGGTCAAAATTCGAATATTTTGACTTCAAAATTAAATATGGCGGTTTTTGTATACAAAAATAGTGAAAAATGTTTTATTTTTTATATTTATAATTTTTTTTCAGAAATAAAACGCTTTAATATCTTAAAATTTCTTCAACTATCGGTGCACAACATTCTTAAACTTTAACAAAAAATTTATATATATATATATATATATATATATATTTCAGATTCGTCAAAAAGTCTAATTGATTTTGAAGAAACATACAATTTAAGAGTTCGTTATTTCATTGTAATAGAAAACAATATTTAAGAATTTATCATATTCCTTGTTTATCATATATAGATATAATAATTTTATTTATTATATAGTAGCATTATAGCAATATAAAAAAAAATTAACTCTTCACCACTATATTTAAAAGTGTTTGAATATCCGGGACTAACATAAAATAACGAAAAAAAAGAAAAAAAAATCATAAATTAGCAATAAAAAATTTCCGAATTATAAAATAAACGAATTGTTAAATTCCCATAAATATTGCTATTGCTGAAATTTAAGTTTGACCAAATTTAAAATTTGCCGAAAATAATAAATTATTAATTAATGATTAATTAAATTGTTTGCCTTATTTAGAATTCTATTAATAGCTCATAAATTAATAATCAATTAACTATGTTCAGCAGTTCTAATTTTCGAGATATTTTTAAATTCGGGATTTAATTTGTTATCAATTAAAGATCTTGTCGTTTATAATAAAATTGGAAAAATGTATAATTTGATAATAATATATATTTTTGGCATTTTTTTCATTCGTGTATTCGTTATTTATTTTTTTTATTATTTTTTGTAAGTTCTGAATATCCATGCAATTTTTTGTTTGTTTCAAACATGTCAATTCTCCGTCAGATCACTTTTTTTATGTGGCTGTGCTATTTGCAATAACATAGATACATTATACTAATATAGATTTTAGCAATACATTTTTTTAATGTTTATAAATTTTCCGGATTTAAGAGACAAAATTTGTATTAAAAAAATATACAAACCTCCCATATGAGCGTCTCGACTCGTGTACTCGATAGTTCCATTGTGGGCTTTTTTTGGATCTAATTTGTACTCTGGTTTTGTGGAATAATGTGAAGCCAAACCGAAATCTACAAGATAAACTTGGTTTGGATTATCTCGACTCAGTAATAAATTTCCGCCCTTTATGTCTGCATGAACGTAGGTTCTACTGTGAATATATTCTAAAACGTCGATCTGAAAAACAAATTTGTATTGACATATATTCTATGGGAAACGTTCAAACTAGAAATAATTTCCAGTGAAGAATAGACCTCATAAAATTATTAAACAATTTCAAATATATATATTTTTTATTTCTTCTATTGAATCTAGTAAGTATTGATTATTATATTTAATATGGAATAACTTAGAATACTTTATGGCAGGTAAGGTTAAATTGTCATGATGAATAAAGCAATAAATTTAGTATTGTGATGAACTTACTATTTGTAAGGCCACTTGATATACAGTGTGTTCTGGAAAAACCCGATGATTTTCCAAAAACAACTTCCATAAATCTGTACTATATCGTTCCATTACAACGAAACGATACCTGGTGCTGTGCAATTCGTGACTTCCAGAACCAAGAAAACGGGGCATTCCGAGAAAAGAAAGTTTCTTCTTCTTCCTCCATGCTTCAACTAGACACGGACATACATTAATTTTTAAGTAAATAATTGGTTAAAATTTAGTATTTAATTTCTTTTAGAGCTAATTCAAATAACTAGAAGTTCTAATTTTTTATGTATTAAAAATTGAATCATGAAACAAAAATTACTGTTTTGTCTGAGATTTCAAAAGAAATTCTAATTACAACGATCACTTTCGGGGAAAAAATATTAATATGTAGGTATAGAAAATTATTCTTAAATAAACTTCTACAGGGTGTCTACTCAGGCCCTGGAAAAAAATTCCCTAACAATTCTAAGCTTTTCCCTGGTATAATTTTTCATAGTACGGAGCCATTAAAAAATATTTCGCGCATATATATAGCACCATCGATTAATTAAATAATTAAATACTAAAAAAATAATTATTCATTTCTGGAATTTGTCCCTAAAGTTCATTAAATTGAATAATAATTTAAACAAATTTTTATAATATGTTCTTATGTTAAAAATTCATGAATATTTAGATAAAAGAACACAAAAGAATAAGTTTCTAAGAAAAAATATGATTTTTTAATAAAATATATGAATTATGAGCCAAATAGTTGAATTTTCACCTAAAAAAGATCAATTTTTAAACAAATAGTTCAATATTATCTATAAAAATACATTTTTCATACAAAAAAAGCACGTTTTCAATCAAAGTGATGAATGTTCAACCTGAGTAGATGAATTTTAAATAAAAAAAATATTAGATTTTAACAGGAGAGGTTTACCTTCAACCATAAAATGAATTTTCGACTAAAACGATAAATATTTAGCTGGAATACTTGAATTTTCAGATAATAATATGAATTTAGAAACCAAATTTTTCAACAGAATACATGATTTTTAAACTAAAACAGACTAACTTTCAACCTAATAGTTGAATTTTTAATTAAAAATACTTAGTTTCAACCAACTGATGAATTTTCAACTAAAATTATTAATCTTCAACTGGAATAGTTTATTTTTTAACTAAAAATCTTATTCTCAAGCAAGAAGATTAGTTTCTGCCAAATACTAAGTTTTAAAAAAATACATGAATTTTGAACAACAAAAGATAAGTAAACCAAGAAACGAGTAGATACATTTTCAGTTAAAAAATTACATTTCAATCAAAGAGATCATTTTCTTACTAAAATTAATGAATATTCAATTGTAATAATTACATCTTCAGTAAAAAAAAATTATTTTCAAACAAAGGGATAAATTTTCATATAAAATAATGAATCTTTAACTGGAATACTTTAACTTTAACTTTATACTTAAAGTTTAACTAGAATAATTGAAATTTCAAAAAAATAGCTATTGTTTCCAGTGTAATATTCAAATTTCAACAAAAATCTTATTTTCAAAAAAGAAGATTAATTTTCACAGAAAAAACGGGTTTTTAACAAAATACATGAATCATAAACCAAATAGTTAAATGTTTAGTTAAAAAAATTAATTTATCACACAACACAACAACACATTTGCACCCAAAGTAATGAATTTTTAACTAGAATTATGAATTCATCATCACAAAGTGATGAATTTTAATGTAAAATGATGAATTTTTAACTGGAATAATTTAACTTTAACTTTATATTTGAAGTTTAACTTGAATAATTGAATTTTCAACAAAAAATCTTATTTTAAAAAAAGAAGATTAATCTATACCAAAAAATACGAGTTTTCAACAAAATACATAAATTCTCAACTAAAAAAAAAAACAAAAACAAAAAATGAATAGTAAAATTTTTTGTTCAAAAATAATTGTCAAACAAAATTATTTTCGAAAAAAGGTAAATTTTCCAACAGAGTGATGAATTTGCATCTAAAATGATGAATCTTTAACTGGAATACTTAAATTTTAAACTAAACAGATGAATTTTTATATAAAATTATGAATTTTTAACTAGAATAATTGAACTTTCCACCATTAAGATTTATTTCTACTAAAAAAGACGAATTTTGATGCACGATTCAACTTGAAGTTAAATTTTCAGTAAAAGAAAAATTAACGAAATAAAAGTCAGCAAAATAGTTGAAGTTTCAACTGGAATAGGTAAACTTTCCGTAAAAAAAAAAAACATTTTCAGGCAAATAAAAAACGAATTTTCAACAAATAGTTCGTTCATTTTCAACTGAAGAGATGAATTTTAAATTTTAACAAAAAAAAAAAAAAAAACAAAAAAAAAATTAAAGCATGCAAAGTGGAATCCTTGAATTCTAAATTTTAAAAATTGAAGTTAAAAAGTTTTTCAATTAAAAAATTGTGTATTCAAATGTTCAAAAATTTACACGTACAAAATTGAAGGTGCTAACACTTTCCAATTAAACAATATTAAATGAAATTCAAATAAACTGCAAAATTTAGAACTTTTATAAATTATAGAATTCAAATATTCAGATTAAGTTCCAAAAATATAAATCCAACTTAGCATTTTCAATACTCTAAATTAAAGAATTAAGCAATGAACTTTAAAATTTTTCAAAATGATATTATTTTAAGTAATTTTAAGCTCGACACATTAAAAATTGAGAAATTTTTTTTTTTAACTTTACAGTTTTTAAATTAGAACTTAAATTATTTTAATTTTAAATAGTTTAGACATCCTTCACAAGCTTTAAAATTTTATTTCAAAATCTTGAGAAATCTAGAAAAGGTTTTAAATTTTTCCAAATTCAAAATAATTTTTGAATTTTTTTTCGAATCTTTTAAATATATTTTTAAATGAATTTAATTTTTTCTATAACTTTTAGAAAATTCTGAAAGTTAAAAAAAAATCCTTAAAATTTGAATTTATAAATAACAATAAAACATTTATTATTTGTAAAAAATAGTCATTTTAAGAGATATTTAGAAGTTTTAAAAAGATTCGAATTAAATTTAGAACTCAAAACAATTTCAAATACTTACAGCCGAATTAAAAATAAAATGTAGATTTTTGAAGATTTCAAAAACAAAAAAATTATAATTTTTTTAAGAATTGTGAAAGATTTCAAAAAGAATCATTTTTTTTTAAAGATTCTTAGGATAATTGAAAATGGTTTTTCATTTTGAAAAATTATTGCAACAGAAAGTTTAAGATTTTAAGAGATTTCAAAAATTATCAAAGAAGGACCTGGACGATTTTAAAGATTTTTTTTTTAATTTGCAGGATTTTCCCAAAATTTTATGGAATTTAGAATCTTTTAAAAACTTCTAAATATCTCTTAAAATTACTAAAATTTTGTCTACAAATGTTAAGTGTTCAATTGTTATTTATACGTCAATATTTAAAACTTTCACTCACAAATTAAACACTTTTCAAATAGAACAATTCAAATTGTAACGCTAAAAGTTAAAAAGCTTTTCGACATTCTAGAGATTCAAAGTTTTCTATGTAAAACAATTCAATTTAAAATTGTTTCATTTAAATATTTGCTTTCAATTTACTCGTCTTAAATGGACAGTGAAATATTGCTGAATATTAAATACTTATTCTTTTTATAAATTCAGAAATTTCAAATGAAATGGGTTAAAAATTAAATAATTTACATTCAAAAATACTTTAAATTTAATAAAAACCTTTAATTATGACTATATTATTATGCAGTTATTTTTAAGTTGAAAAAATTAAAACGCACGTTTACATTTTTTAATGGCTAAACAATTAATAGAAATAATAAATCAATAAATTTATTTATTAAATTTAATACAAAAAATAATGTAAAGGAAGACCTGAAACTCTGAATTACAAATATTTTATTGATAAATCATTAAAATTTGTATTTAAAAATAAAATTATTTAATTATTTAAAAAACGGCCCCGTTTTTTGTGTATCCACAAAAAATTAAGGTTTTTATATACTTACGCACTCATATCCCAGAACCCTTCAGTTATAAATATGAAAATTAATTTATGTAACTGATTATAATTATAAAAGATTAATGCATTTTTACGTACTGTCATCTGATTTAGCATTCCGCATATAAAAGTGCATCTCAACAAATAAGGGTCCATTTCCGTGGGGTTCCTGAAAGTATAATTTCACACTTTTCAATATTTTTCAAATAAAAATATATAAATATTCATTAAAATTGGAATGAATCAAATTTTAATTTGGGATATTTTTATACTTACTATTTTAATCACAGCAGGATGATCTTTTGGTGCCTTGCCTGTATAAGGTGCCGCTAAAAAAATATATTATTTAAAAAAAACGAATGTTCAAACTTTCACCGATAAATAAAATTGTTCCGGCGGGGACCATTTCAAACACAAAATTTTATGTCTCGGAGGTAGTAAATTTTTTTATAATTTTTGTTATTACCTCAGGGGTATAAAAAGAGTGTGTTCTGGCAAAGATAAGAAAATAAAACTTTTTTTGTATCTTTGGACATCAAATGGAACTATTATAAACCATACAATTTTAGGTCTCGAATTTAGGATACTTTTTTTCGTTTTTTTTTAAATTATATTACGGGTAAGATAAGATGGTTTCTCGGAGTGACTAGGAGAATTAAACTTTTTTGGAAATCTCCGGATATCAACTGGAACATTTTGGAAGTAGGGCATTTTTGAGAATTTTCGTTCTTTTTTTTATTGGCTTATGGCTAGAAAACGGAGAGGTTCCAGAAAAGCTGAGGAGATAAAACTTATTTTTTGTAAGGTAATTGTTCAATATTTTCCATAAATTTCTTTAGTACTTTATGGGTGGAAAACGAGGGTATCCCGGATAAGGTACGAGAATGAAACTCTTTTTTTGTATCTTTAAACAACGTACAGTAAATAGAACGATTCTAAACGATAAAAATTTAGATCTCGAAGTTAGGGTAGTTTTAAAAGAGTTTTATTATATTTGGGGTAGAAAACGAGGTCTTTGGACCACAAATGAAAGCATCTTCGGGACAGAAAATGATGTTTTTTCCAGAGGAAATAAAACTTTTTTTTGGAACCTTTGAACGTATGGTCACACTTCGTTCTAAAATTTCAGATCTTGAAGTTAGATTTTTTTCAATTTTTCATTTTCTTAGGGCCGAAATTAGGGTCTTTTTCGATTTTTAAAATGTTTTTGGGATAGAAAACGAAAAGTGATCCTCTTAGAGGGTGTCCAGTGATTCTAAGGAACAAGATTCAAGCTCTTTTCCAGGATTTCCAGGTCTTCTTTTTTAACACTAAAGAATTAAATACCCGTTTTTAATAAATGCAAAAAAAAGTCATTTCATTTGTTATTAACCAACAATTTTTAAAGAAAGCAGAAACATAAATAAATTCTTAATTTTTTATAAAATCTTTCTTTAAACTTTGTGAAATCTTAAAATCCTCACAAATTTGTTCAAACATCGTGAAATCTTTTGTATTCATTTTAAATCGCTGTTTGTTTTTTTTTAAATCTTTGTGAAATTTTCTTGAAAATATAAAACTCGTTTCAAATTTTTGAATTATTTTGAAATCTGGTGTACTCCTTTGGAAATCTTTATCAAATATTTGAAAATTTTGTGAAATATTTTGTATTTTAAAACTTTAAATCATTAAAGTATTTTAAATTTGTGAAAACTTTTTTTTAAAAATTTAATCTTTCAAATCCTTTACATTTTTTTGCAAATTTTTAAAATCTTTTGTGTTCCTTTGAAATCATTGAAATATTTGTATTCGTTTATAAACACTGGCATATTCGAGATCGTCGTAAAAACTTCTGAAAAAATTGGAAATACTTAAAATCTTTAAATGTTTTGAACCCTTTGAAGTTCTCGAAATCTGGATTACCATCGCCTTTTTTTAAACCTTTAAAATCGTGGGAAAGTTTTTTAAAATCTTTGTGAAATGTTCGATAATTCTGCGAAATCTTCATGAAATATTCGAAATTTTTTTTGTTGGAAAATCTTGTTAATCATTAAAATATTTTAAATTCTGTGTAAAATATTAGTGTAATATTTCTTAAGTGTTTGTGAAATCTTTTATATTCATTGAATTCATTTAATTATTTAAAATGTTTTTAAAGTTTTCAATTCTTCGAGAAATTGTTGTGAAATGTTTGAAATCTCGTGTGTAGGCCTATTGTAAACATTTGAAATCTTTGTCAACTGTTCCAAATTATTTTCAATATTTTAAAATCTTTGAAATATTTTTCGAAAGATCTTGTAACATTTTGAAATCCAGCGGAGAAGAAATTAAAAACTTAGATAATTATCCACAATATTGAAGTCAGTTTATTGCAATATATAAAACATCTATTAGCACAGCCTACAACAAAAAGTGCCTTAAAATCTCAAATAACAAAAAAATAAATGATATAAGCTGATGAATAAAAAAAATTATCAGTAGGAAAATTGCTTCTAAACGAAAGGTTTATTTTATTATAAATTAAAAAATTTAAATTAATCTTCCCACATCAATCAAAGATATGTTTTAGAAGTAACAAAAATAAATTTAAATTATAAGTTCTCGTGGAAAATTAAAGATATCCAGGTTTTCAAGGTCGCTAGACAGTTGACACCCTGTATTATCTATTAACAGCAAAATTTGAGATCTGGAAGTCTGATTATTTTTTCGAATCTTATGGTTTAAACTGGGGTGTGCTCCGGAAGATGTAGGTGGTTGATACTTTTATGACATCATTTAAGCACCAAAACATCCGATCAACAACAATCTTTCGAGAAATAAAAGTTTTTTTTCGAAATGTAACATACCTGCATAAATTTCTCCAAAACCACCGACCCCGATGGAAGATCCAATGATCCACTGTTTTTTGGTCAAATCAATCAAAATTTCTCCACTAGGAATTGGGTCCGGCAGTTTGTATCCGTTAGCTCCCTTCTTTTTGGGCGCCTTTTTCCCTCCTTTTCCGGCCATTTTCAGGTTAGGATGCGCGGATCACTCGTTTAATCCCGATTAAAAAAGTCCGCAAAATTAACCTTAATTAACTATCAGTCGAAGCACTCGCACAAATTCTTAACAAAACTAAATAGAACCGAATACAATTGTGAAGGCATTGATGACTTTTATGGTTTGTTTTTCAACGTTTTACTCAACATAACGATGATAACGACGATAACGACACAAACAACTACACAAATTCCAACAAATTCCCACTTCGTATTTTTCGCACTGCGCATGCGTCGCTCCGGGATCCTGATTCATTACTGTTGGCGCGCTTATTTAACATGATTGAAGAAAATTTTTTGCTACAAATAATAATTGCAAAATAATTAAAAATAATTCTTTGATCATAAAATGGACTTATAAAGTTGAAGGTGATATATTTATTTGATTTTACTTCTTTAAAATGAAAAAAATGTTTTAAATTCAAAGTAAGGGTTACCTTTTTTATGAAAAATATGAATTTAAAATAATTTCTAATATCCTTATTGACTTAACAATTAATATTTATTGTAAAAAGTTGTAAGCAAAATACAAAAGAAAAAAATCATAAATAAGCGCGCCAACGGTTGCCAACCAATCCGATTGTCGACGCAACGCCCTACCAATATTTCGAAAACTTCCGATTTTCCTTCTTTCGTACAAATTTTTTTTGAGATAGCCCTTAATATATATTCTGTATATATTTTCTATTTAAGCTTGAGTTAATTTCACAGTAAAATTGTGCATAAGTTTAATTTTAAAGCAGATAATTTCTTGTCGCATTTTTATTTTGAATTTTTATAGGTTAAGCATTGAATTTAGATGATTTTAGAATAGTTGAATTTACACAAGGTGAATATAAAAAACTAAAACTTTTTATAGACAATATTCTATTGCGTATTTAATTTATGAAAATCTAGAAATGTGTAAAATATTGCAATTACGGATAAATATGAAAGATAATATCGGAGATGAGATAATATTCATATTTTTAGTATAGGGTATGTTCCGATTTGAGTATATCAGAGTTTTTTAAAGTTTCAAAGTTGGCAATGCCATGTATAAGCATAGGCAAAGATAATAATCTTTGGCATAGGCATCATTGCGCACCGGCAGCCTATGCTTATACATTGGCATTGCCAACTTTGAAACTTTAAATAACTCTCAACTGCTCAAATCGGAACATACCCATAGTCCTCATAATTTTGCTATGAATGTTGGCAACATTGGTTTACCAGGTTGGGTTACAGATTAATCTTTTTGGTTAAAAATGTGTCTATCTGGTTGAAAAATTATTTTTTTGATTTATTAATCGCACAGTTAATAAAAAATTGATTAATAAAAGATATAATTTTCAACCAAAAAGATGAATTTTTAAAGAAGAAAAATGATTTTCTACCAAAAAATACATTTTTACCGACAATTTTATCATAGTATACTTAGGTTTCCAGTTTAAATAATTAATTTTCAACGAAATAGTTGAATTTTTAACCTCAGACATTAATTTTTAACAAAAATATATGAAATTTCTACAAAAAAATTTAAGTGCAGAAGATAAATTCTCAAGCAAAAGAAAAACGAATTTTCTTGAGAATTTATCTTCTTTAGTTAATTTTTTTTTAGAAAATTCATTTTATTTTACGGACAATTTTATTTTTGTTTACCTTTTTTTATGTTTATTTTTTTATCTAAATATTTTTATTTTTACTTTTTTATTTTCTTTTTCTTTTTTTTTCTTTTATTGTACCGACAATTTTATCGTAGTATACTTAGGTTTCCAGTTTAAATAATTAATTTTCAACGAAATAGTTCAATTTTCAACCTCAGACATTAATTTAAAAAAAAATATATGAATTTTCTACAAAAAAAATTAACTGAAGAAGAGAAATTCTCAAGAATAAGAAAAATGAATTTTCAGAAACTTTTTACATTATTATGTAAAAAGTTTCTGAAAATTCGTTTTTCTTTTGCTTGAGAATTTATTTTCTTCAGTTAAATTTTTTTTTAGAAAATTCATTTTATTTTACCGACAATTTTATTTTATTTTACCTTTTTTTATGTTTATTTTTTAATTTTTTAATTTTTTAATTTTTACTTTTTTATTTTTCTTTTCTTTTTTTTTCTTTTATTTTACCAACAATTTTATCATAGTATACTTAGGTTTCCAGTTTAAATTATTAATTTTCAATGAAATAGTTCAATTTTCAACCTCAGACATAAATTTTTAACGGAAATATATGAATTTTCTACAGAAAAATTTTACTGAAGAAGATAAATTCGTTTTTCTTTTGCTTGAGAATTTATCTTCTTCAGTTAAATTTTGTTGTAGAAAATTCATATATTTTTGTTAAAAATGTTGCTTTTTAAAGCAAAAATGAACACCGCGGTATCATATTAAACTTCATTTATAAATAAAATAATTGCAAGTAAAGCAGTAGGTCGCGCGCTAAGCGCGTATGAAATTCTGGCTAATAAAAAATTGATTAATAAAAGATTTAATTTTCAACCAAAAAGATGAATTTTCAAACAAGAAAAATGATTTTCTACCAAAAAGATAAATTTTTTACCGACAATTTTATCATAGTATATTTTATCATAACTAGAAGTTCATACGCGCATCGCGCGCGACCTACTGATTTACTTGCAATTATTTTATTTATAAATGAAGTTTAATATGATACCGCGGTGTTCATTTTTGCTTTAATAACTTTTATTTGTGCACGGCTCCGCGCGGCTACCCTCTCAAGATGCAGAATAAATTATTGCGCGACACTAAACATTTGTATGCAAGTTTGGGAAAAACATCTAAAATGTTGGCGCGTACAAATTTTTATAGAAATACATGGTAAATGATCTCGACTCGAGAAGAGTCCGAATGTCAAGCCATCTCGAGCGCCCCTAGCACTTGGATGGGTGACCATCTACGACGTACGACCGGGTTGTGTACTCGAATTTTGAAAACCCGGCTAAACTCGGAAGGTGGTTTTCTGCAGTTTTCCTCTCATCTGGTCAAATGTTTAGGCAACTGAGAGTAATTCGAATAAACTCGTTTGTAGCCGCATTGTCATTAAATTGTACTAAACTTCATACAAACTATTATGAAATTACTTGAAGGAATTAATAAAAAGAAATAATTACTGAAACCAATGAAAATGAAAGCTTTTACTACTATAGAGTTTTAATTTCTTTTTTAATTCTTATTAAATATATAGTACATAAATTTTCTTATAAAAACTAACCTGTTTAAAATGTTCAAATGATTCAAAATCTAAAAAACAGTTAAGTTCTTAATTTCTTTATGAAATTTATTTTAATAATAAATAATTAGTGTGAATTTGCAAAGTTTCGTAGTAAAAAGTGATTGGAAATACATTCTTTGTTGATTCCGTAAACAAATTAAACCTATTCTTCAAAAAATACCCAAACTCTTAATTTGCTCATGAAAGTAGTTTAAATAATAAATCATGGAAATTTAATTATTATAATTAATCGGAAAGATGTTCTTAGTTGAATGTGTAAAAAACTGTCCCTATTCGTTTAAAAATAGCCAAATTCTGAATTTTTTATAAAATTTCTTTAAATAATTAATAATTCTTGCAAATTTAACAATAACTTAGGAAAGATTCATCGCAAAAATAACCTTAGTTAACTTCATAAACAAATTGTGCTTATGAATTAGGAAATACCTTTACTCTTAATATATTTATGAATATTGTTTAAATGATTAATAATTATTATAAATTTACAAGGTATGGTGGGAAATGATCATCGAAAGACATTTTTAGTTAATTATTTTTAAAAATGAAGCCTAATGGTAGAAAGAAAACCAAACTCTTAATTTTTTAATTGAAATTGTTTCAATAGTTAATAGTTCTTGTAAATTTACAAAGCAACATAGAAAATAGTCATCGAATGGACCTTCCTAGTTGATTTCAAAAACAAAATGACTCGTAGGATAAAGGCCAAACTCTTAATTTTTTAATTAAAATTGTTTAAATAATTAATAGTTCTTGTAAATTTCAAAAACAGCATAAAAAGAGTCATTGTGTAGACATTATTACTTGACTTCGTAACAAAATTAAATCGTAGAAAAAAGGTTAAACTCTTATTTTTAAATTGAAATTCTTTAAATAAATAATAGTTCTTGTAAATTTGCAAACCAACATCGAAAGAAGTCATCAGATAGGCATTCTTAGTTGAGTCCGCAAACACGTTGACTCTTAAAAAAGGGCACTTTTAATTTTTTAATTAAAATTGTTTAAAAAATTAATACATCTTGTAAAATTGCTAAGCGACACAAAAAAGAGTTATTGTACAGACATTCTTACTTGAATCCGTAAAAAAATTCACTTTTAGAAAAAAGGACAAGCTCCGAATTTTTTAATAAAAATTGGCAAAATAATTAATAGTTCTTGTAAATTTACAAAGCAATATAGAAAAGAGTCATCGGATAAGCACTCTTAGTTGGACTCCGCAAACAAACTGGATCTTAGAAAATAGGTCACTCTTAGTTTTTTAATTAAAATTATTTAAATAATTAATAGTTTATTTAAATTTGCATAGCACAATAGAAAATAGTCTTCGGGTAGACATTCTCAGTTAACTTCGTAAACAAACTTACTTGTAGAAAAAAGGGTAAACTCTTAATTTTTTAATAAAAATTGTTTCAATAATTATTAGTTCTTGTAGATTTACAAATCAACATAGAAAAGAATCATCGAATAGACATTATTAGTCTTAATTTTTAAATTAAAATTGTTTAAATAATTAATATTTCTTGTACATTTACAAAGCAACATAGTAAATTAAACGTATTCTTTAAAAAATAGCGATTTATGAAAATTGTTTAAATAATTGCAATGTTTGAAGATTAAATAAATATTTAAAAAAAACATGCATGAGCTCCTCTCGAATTCGGTACAATCGCTAGGAATGTTTACATCCATAATGTAAACAAATTCCTCGAACATGCCGTGACGCCTTAGAGCTAGCTTTCTTCTTCATTTGGTTCTCTATGCGAGAGTTTTTTGATTGGCCTCAGGTCTGATGAATGAACCTCCATTGCTCAGTGATGAGGGCAGAAGCACTCTGTTCTCTTTTCTTTCATTGGTTGAGAATTTGGCGCGTAACTTGGCTATTTTCGAATAGAATAGTATGTTTGTTATCTTTCAACGAAAAAACAAACACGGCGCGACTATTTTTTGTCCTTTATAATTTTTAAATAATAACATGTAATAATTATTTATTTAATTCGCCAAAAATATGGCGACATTTATTAATGTCGCTATGTTTTTCTGTCCTGGCATACTTCTCTAGCTTCATGGATATAAAAGAAGCTAGTGAACTATACCAGGACAGAAAAATATGGCGACAAATAGTTAATGAAAAGAGTGTCAGTAGAGTGAATGGCGCCTGAAACAAAAGACCTTGGATACTAATGGACTCAAGTGGGGAACCTTACATGACGACTTTGTGTGGATCTTCACTTGTGGGGGTTGCTAGAGAGATTGATCAGCAACTTGGGTCGGAGCAGTGTTGCGGAACGAACGTGTTATTTAAATAAATATCACGAGAATTCTAGATCAATCTAAACATTTTATATCCCTTCCTCACATTACTCTCTTCCCCAACGAGTGAGTCACGCCTAACCCAAAAGGGAAATAAATAAAATTATTTTATTTTATTTTATAGTACCTAGGTGAATTTCTAATTGAAATAATTAATCTTCAATTAAAAAATAAATTTTTAACAAGATAGCTGCATTTGTGATTAAAAAACATTCATTTTTAATCGAAAATGAAATAGCTACATTTTCAGTTAAATAATTAATTTGAAACAAAATTTTTTTTAAGATAGTTACGTTTTAAACCAAATTTTATATTTATTTTCAACCAGGAAATCTGAATTTTCTACTAAAAGTAGTTCAGTTTTGAAATAATAAAGAAGATATTTCATGAAAACAGTTGTATTTTAAACCAAACATTCAACAATATTGTTTAATAATTAAGCCAAACAGATGAATTTTCTTAAAAACAACGTAATATGAATTTTCAACAAAAAATTGAATATTCAACCAAATTTTCTATTTACTCATAACTAGAAAATATGAATTTTTAACCAAAAAGACGATTTTTTAAACTAAAATTGTGAATCTTCAACAAAAAAATTGTTTTTTAACCAACCAGTTCCAATATGATTAATTTTCTTCAAAACACTGTAATTTTGAATTCAAAAATATGAATTTTCCACAAAAATTTTCATTTATTTTGAACCCAAAAATATAAATATTTAACATTATGAATCCTTAAATAGCAACAAAATTTGTTAACAAATTCTTTCCACTTTCAACAAAATTGTTTAATGATTATTTCAAAAAGATGAACAATTGAAAAATATGAATTTTTAACAAAAAATTAAATTTTTAACCATATTTTCTATTTATTCATAGCCAGGAAATCTCAATTTTTAACAAAAAGGATGAATTTGCTACTAAAATCGTGAATCTTTAACAACAAAATTGCTTTTCAACCAAGCAGTTCCAATTTTAACGAAATTCTTGAATTTTCAAGCAAAAAAGAAGAATTTTCTATAAAGCAGTGTAATCTTCAATTTAAACATATGATTTTTCAACAAATTTTCTTCAAAGAAACAAAAAAGAATGTTTAAACAATTCTTTTCACCTTCAACAAAATTGTTCCATGATTAACCCGAAAAGATTAATTTTCCACAAAACACTGTAATTTTCAGTTAAAATATAAATTTTTAACCAATAATTGAATTTTCGTACAAATTTTCTATTAACTCGTAAACAGAAAATATACATTTTCAACCACAAAGATGAATTTTCCACCAAAAATATGAATTTTCAAATAAAATGATGAATCTACAAACCAAAAAAATTATTTTAAAATAATTAATTCTACTTTTAACGAAATTATTGAATTTTCAAGAAAAAAGACGAGTTTTCTACAAAAAAGTGTAATATTCAATTAAAAAATACGAATTTCCAACCAAAATGTTGAATTTTTAACCAAATTTTCCATTTATTTTCAACACGAAAATATAAATTTTCAACTAAAATGATAAATCTTCAACCAAATGTTTTAATTTTAAGCGAAATAATTCCAATTTTTACTAAATTATTTGAATTTTCAAGCCATGAGATGATAATTCTGCTAAGTGGAGTAATTTTGAATTGAAAAATATAAATTTTCAACCAATGTGTCTATTTCATTTCAAACTGAAAATATTAATTTTCCACCAAATTTCCTATTTAATTCCAACCTGAAAAAATGAATTTTCAAACCAATTTTCTATTTAATTTCAACCTCAAAATATGAATTTTTAACCTAAAAGATGAATTTTCAATCAGAAAGACGATTTCTCAACTAAAATTATGAATGTTCAACAAAAAAAATACGATTTTTCTACAAAAACAGTGTAATTTTCCATTTAAAATATGAATTTTTAACAAAAAGTTCAATTTTTAACCAATATGTATATTTGATTTCAACCTGAAAATATGAATTTTCCACCAAATTTCCTATTTAATTTCAACCTGAAAATATAAATTTTCAAACAAATTTTCTATTTAATTTTAACCTTAAGATATGAATTTTTAACTGAAAAGATGAATTTTCAATCAAAAAGACGAATTTTCAATAAAGAAGTGTAATTTTCAATTTAAAAATATGCATTTTTAGCACAAGGTTGAATTTTCAATCAAGTTGTACATTTATTTTCAACCCGAAAATATAAATTTTGAATTAAAATGATGAATCTTCAGCCAGACCGATTTATTTTTATCAAAATAGTTCAATTTTTAACCAAATTCTTAAATTTTCAGGTTAAAAAGACGAGTTTTCTAGAAAATAGTGGAATTTTCAATTCAAGAATATGAATTTTCAATAAAACTTTCAACTAAAATGAAAAAAAAACAATGACAATATTGTTTAATTATCGATGAAAAATGACATCTTAACTGTCGAATAAATCATTATACATAATATTTATGTAAAACACATAGACAATTAATAAAACAGTTACATTTTTTCAAAAATAATATTTTCCTATGAAAAAAATTAACAAAACAAAAAATTTTCTAAGATTGTAAATCTTCCTTTTTAAACCTAATTTTTTACATAACCGATTTCCAGTTTGAAACTATTCAAAATTTAAAAATATTGTTCCAATAATAATAATTTTGGTTCAAAATACTAAAATTTTAAGTACAATGCTAATGTGTAACATAAAGTTGGCAAAACATTAAAATCGTTTTGTTTTCAAATGCCAATTTAATTTAAAAACGCTAGTAAAATGTTAGAAATTCTGGAACAATCTTTAATCCTTAAAATATATAATTTTTATATAAAAAATATCCATTTCAGGTCTATCTGAAGTTTCGCTTATTTTTTCATGCATGAAAAAATAACAATAAAAACAAGAAAAACAATAAATTTTACATCTGATCTTTATTCTAAAAAATAGAATAGATAGCCAAATTTAATCAGCTTTAACACTTTCTAAATATATGTATCATACAATTAATTCTAACATAAAACAATTTGTAAAATTGAACAGAACAAAACAAATTATCTCAATAATTAATATATAACAAACTTTTACAATTTATAATGATTTGAAAGCACAATTCCAAATCTAAATATGTAGATACAACAATGATGTCTTTTCACATAAATATAAATTAATTAAAAATAATCTATAAAATACCAATTATACGAAACCGGGTAGGACTTAGAGATTATCAGGCGAAGAAAATCTTTCCTTTCTCGCCTCCCGCTACAACAAGAAGAGAAAAATTGTCGCCAAAACAAGAATCGCTGGATATAGGCCACTTGCAGAGGAGGCTGAAAGAATTTTTAATTTATTTTATACAACATTTTTACGTTTTTCTTATCCAGACTTTTTTTTCGTATCATGCGTTGTTTGGCCTAAATTGTTCATTTTAGTTTGCTTTTTTGGATTTTGAAAATGCTATAACTCTAGTAATTTTTGATTTTTCGAAAAAAGTCATTAGGATAAATTGTTAAATTTTTTGAATACTATGAATAACCTTACAGAGAATTAAATTTTTTTTTAAAAAGTGGTCTCAAAAATATTCAAAATGTGCCCACTTTTTGAATTTTCATCCAAAATGGCTGGCTAACGAACTTGACCTTTATTTTAGGACACTAAACGAGTGTACCAAAGGACAATCTAATAGATTACTTTTTTCAAAAGTTATCATGTTTACAGACAGACAGACATACATACAGACATACAGGCAGGCACATTTGTAAAAACCTGTTTTTCGAAATCAGGGGGTCTCAAACGTGGCGATTTGACCAAAACTGAGGGGGGGGGGGGGGGCAAATTTTACACAAATCTAATACCTTCTCTGATGAGAATGTAAAAATTCAATTTTTAAATAAAAAATATTCATTTTCAACTAAACGGTTCAATTTTCAACCAAAAAAGATTAATTCTCAACGAAAAATGTAATAGCTTTTATATTTCAAATAAAAAAAAAGAGTTTTATTTTTAATTAAAAAGAGGTGCATTCATCCAAAAAGACAAATATTCAACAAAATAGTTGAATCCTTGAAAAAAGATTAATTTTTAACTAGTTGCATTTTGTACCAATAAAGATTAAATGCTTTCCAACAAAGATTAATTTTCTATAAAACAGTTTAATTTCGCAACCCAGAAATATTCATTTTCAAACAAAAATGTAATAGCTTTTATATTTTAACTAAAAAGGATTTTTATTTTAAACCAAACAGACTTGAATTCATTAAAAATGTAAGAAAATATAGTTAAATATTCAACAACAAAAATTAATTTATTCCACACTCGGCCGAAATGGCCAACTTTTGCCGCCGATGATAGGGGCGAAAGTACCATATATTTACCGTAAACCTCATTTTCGGGGCGAAAGTAAAATTTGAGGGGCGAACATAAAATTAGCGGGGTGAAAGTAAAATTAATTTTATTATTGTCCTTAAACATTATTTAAGTCTTTTAAAAAGTGTCCGAATTTTTTTCGAAATCTTCAAAAATCGACATTTTTTTTAATATTGTCAAGATTTTAATTACTTTTGAATAGTTTCAAAATAGTTTTTCCCCAAAATAGTAAAATCATAAAAAATAAATCGATTACAATATTTCGGATTCTTTTTGACAGAATTTTGAAATCTTCAAAACTTAAAAATTAGTATCTTTAACTTAAACCTAAATCATAAAATGAAAGACAGAAATCATATTGTCGATTCCGGTAATTTTTATGTTACCAGTATTGAAAATTTTTGTTCACCGTAATCAACAGTTTATATACTTCGCAAATAAAAACATTATGAGCTTTTTGTCAAAAATTTCATTTTTTCCACTTCTTTAAAAGTGTGAAAAAGTCGATAAATTGTAGGGGGGAGCAAAAAGTTCCTAACAGAATTATTTCCTGACATTAAAACATCATTTACAATTATAATTGTCTCTTTTATAAATATCATTTCGAGACATTTAGAAATAAATTTTATCGTGAAATTAAATTACATACGGAAACTTCGATTAAAAAAATTGATGGTGCAGAATAAATGTATGTAAATAAATTGTTTTAAATAAATTAAAAAAAAATGCTTTTAGGTATTTAAATAACCTTACACGTAAAATATATAAATTCTCAACCAATTTTCATTAAAAAACAGTTAAATTATTCCCAAGAAAACAAAAATCTTTGACAAATTAGTTTAATATTTAACCAAAATAGGCTGATTAAAAAAAACCAACAAAAGAGTTGATTTTTCAATCAAGAAAGTTTCTCAGTTAATAAATAAAAATCAGCTAAAAAATTAATTTTCAAATAAATTGATGAATCATCAACAAAAAATGTATTTTTAACAAAATGGTTCCAATATGAAATAAGTATTCGAATTTTCAAACGGAAAATATAAATTCTAACCCAAAATAGTTTAATTCAACCAAACCATAAAATTTTTAACAGAAAAAAAGGTTTTCATATAAATTGATGAATTATCATCAAACCCAAAAAAATGGTTATAAAATTAGTCCCCCTTTCAACTGAATTGTTGAATTTTCAAACAAAAAATATAAATTTTTAATCAAACAGTACAAATTTTCAAAGAAAAATGTAATAGTTGATATTTTAATCCAAAAATATTGTAATTTTAAACCAAAAATATTTGAATTCAATCAAAAAAGACGAAATAAAAAAAACAGTTGAATTTTCAACCGAAAATAATAAAATTAACTTAAATTTTAGTTTATCGAAAATTCCCTGACCTTCTGGAATTTCCTGAACTATAGTAACCCAGGTTAAATTTAAAAAAAAATAAAAGTGCACTCAATATTGAAGAACATTTAGTCTCCTCCATAATTAATTTAAATATAATTATAATTTAATTATAAACAAATTGGAGTGAAAATGGGCAAATAGTATTATTGTAGGTGAAAAATTTTTTCCTTTTGCTGAAAATGGTTCGTATTAATATAAAAATGATATATAAACACAAGAATAAATAAAAATTTAATAATAAACATTGTTATAATCAGTTCCTGTTGCAAAATATTTAAATTTAAAGTTTTTTCATATTTTCATTTCCTTTAATTACTGCCTGAATTACAGACATTCCTAAAAATAATATACCTTTGACAATATTTAGTAAAATATAACAATTTAAATGTTTATAAACAATTAAAATAAACTAGGTCCCTAGTCGGCAATACAACATCAAAGCTCATTTTAAAAGTTATTTACAAGATTTCAAAAAATTTTCGACATAATTAAAAATCCGAAAAAATTGCAAAAAGTTTAAAACGAAACGTAGATTTTTAATGACTTCGAAAAAGAATGATTTTAAGGCCATTTTTTAGTTTTCGAGAGTTTTTTTATGTTTTGGAAAATGTTCTAATCATTTTAAAAGATATTTAGAAATTTTGAAAAGATTCAACAAAAATTGAAATCCTTAGAAGATTAATTTCAAGAAATTTAAAACTATTTGCAGGTTTTAAAGAATTAAAGAAAAATTTAGAATCTTTTTAAGAAACTCAAAAGTTTTAAGATGATCATAATTTTTAAGAAAATTCAAATCAGTCTAAGGGATATTTAAGAATCTTAGAAGCTTTAAAGAGATTAAAATTATTTTAAAACTTAAAAAGAATTTCGAAAAATCAGAAAATATTTGTAAATCTCTTTCAGTCTCATCAATTTCCTAAATATTTTTTGAAATGACGGGAATTTTTCCTAAGATTTGACAAAATCCTATAAAATAAATGATTTGTATTTAAAACTTTAGGCATATAATATTAATATTAAATTTGTCAAATAATGAAATATTACTTACGCATAAACTTGAAGCACATTTTTCCATTTAGAGCACGTTCATATCCTTTTTTGCAATCACAAGTTTTTGAACGGCCACAAAATATAGAATTTTCATTATCAGCGCCCGTAATTTGATTGCAATCTTCATCCACTTGACATGGATCTCCAAAAACTGAAAATACATAAAAGTCTTCAATTAAAAAAGAAATGTAATGACGATTTAAATTTGAACTACATTTCATATTTTCTTCATTAAGTTTCAGCTAAATTGAGAAAAAAAAGTTGCATTGAGAAAACTATATTTAATCGAATCCAAAAGCATATTTCGCACCGCAGAATGCTCTCAAAACAGAGTAAATAGGATAATTTTTCATGAAAAAAGAGGAAATAATTCTTGTAAATTAAAAGGATTGTAGGTGCCACATTGAATTCAATATAAAACTCATTTTTAACAAAATGGTTCATTTTTAAATCAAAGAGATGAATTTTCAACTGAAATTATAAACCTTCAGTCTAAAAAATGACTTTATACAAAATCTTTGAGTTTTTATCAAAATAAATTAACTTTCAACAAAATAGTTGAATTTTCAAACAAATTGACAGGTTTTCTTTTTTTTTATTGAAGAAAACGAATTTTACACAAAATATATTAATTTTAAACAAAATATATAAATTTTCAACCAAGTAGTTGAATTTTCAACCAAAAAAGATTTACTTTCCACAAAAAGTTTGATTTTTAGCTAAATAATAAATTTTCAAACAAGAAAGAAAACGATATTTCAAGAGACTTTGTTAAATTTGTAAACAAAGAGATGAATTCTGAATTCTGAACAAAATTGTTTAGTTTTTCATTAAAATATATGAATTTTCAATAAAGTTCATGAATTTTCAACTGAAAAAGATTTATTTTTCACCAAAAATTCAAGAGTTTGATTTTTAGTTAAATAATACATTCTTAACCAAGAAAACAAAAATGTTTAAGAAACTAGTTAAATTTTTAACCAAACAGATGAATTCTCAACTAAAACTATGAAAATTCAACCCCGAAAAATTACTTTTAAACAAAATTGTTTAGTTTTTCATTAAAATATATAAATTTTCAATAAAGTTCTTGAATTTTCAACTGAAAAAGATTTATTTTTCACCAAAAATTCAAGAGTTTGATTTTTAGTTAAATAATACATTCTTAACCAAGAAAACAAAAATGTTCAAGAAACTAGTTAAATTTTTAACCAAACAGATGAATTCTTAACTAAAACTATGAAAATTCAACCCCGAAAAATTACTTTTAAACAAAATTGTTTAGTTTTTCATTAAAATATATAAAATTTCAATAAAGTTCTTGAATTTTCAACTGAAAAAGATTTATTTTTCACCAAAAATTCAAGAGTTTGATTTTTAGTTAAATAATACATTCTTAACCAAGAAAACAAAAATGTTCAAGAAACTAGTTAAATTTTTAACCAAACAGATGAATTCTCAACTAAAACTATGTAAATTCAACCCTGAAAAATTACTTTTGAATAAAATTGTTGATTTTTTAAAAAATATATTTGAATTTTCAATGAAGTTCTTGAATTTTCAACTAAAAAAAGATTTATTTTTCACAAAAAATTCAAAAGTTTGATTTTTAGTTAAATAATACATTTTCAACCAAAAAAAAAACGATATTTCAAGAAAGTTAATTAACTTTTTAATCAAAGAGATGAATTCTCAACGAAATCTATGAAAATTCAACTCTAAAAAATTACTTTTTAAAAAATTTGTTGATTTTTTAACAATATATATATATGAATTTTCAATGAAGTTCTTGAATTTTCAAATAAAAAATATTTATTTTTCACAAAAAAATCAAAAGTTTGATTTTTAGTTAAATAATAAATTTGCAACCAAGAAAAAAATGAATTTTCAAGAAACTAGTTAAATTTCTAACCAAAGAGATGAATTCTGAACTAAAATTATAAAAATTCAACCCCAAAATGATTTCAACAAAACTCTTAAATTTTCTACAAAGAAGATTAATGTTTAACCAAATGAGATAAATCCTCAACGAAAAATACAATAGTTAAAATTTCTACCACAAAAGACGTTAATTTTTAATCAAATAAACAGTTCAAGTGAACCAAAAAAGACGAATTTTGAATAAAATAGTTGAAAAGTCAACTAAAAAGATGAATCTTTAACAAAAAGGAATGTTTGATTTCAATGAAGCGGGTTATTTTTTAACGGAAAAAAATTTTTCAACCAATTCACTGACTTTTCAACCGCCAAGGAAACCTTTTAACAAAACATTTTTATTTTTAACAAAATATATCAATTTTCACAACCAAATATTTAAATTTTCAAACAAAAACATAATTTTTAATTAAGAAGATTAATATTCTAACTAAAAAGATGATTTTCCAAACAATCAGTTGAATTTTCTGCAAAATACTTTTTAAGAAAATTGATTAATTTTAACAAAATAGATCAATTTTCAACACAAAAAATTAATTTTTAATCAAGAAAATAAAGTTTCTGCTCAATAAGATGCATATTTAACAAAATACAAAAAATTTTAACCAAATAGTTGAATTTGAAACTAATAAAGATCAATTTTCAATCAAAAAGATTAAGTTTCTACCCAAATAGACACATTTTTAATCAAAGACATGCAGTTTCAATAAAAAATTGTACAGTTAATTTTGCAGTTAAAAGTATTAAAATCCAACCAAAAATAGAAGCATTTTCAACAAAACCTTTTAGTTTAAAAAAAAGAGATGAATTTTTAACAAAGCAGTTTTACTTTCAACCAAGTCAAGTTGAATAAAAAAAAAATTCTAGAAAAAAAGTAAAATGTGATATTTAAAAAAAAGAAAAAAAAAGAATTCTTAACAAAATAGTTAAATTTTTTAACAAAGCGATCAATATGCAGCCCAGAAAGATTTTTCAATCATGAATAAAAAATTTTTTTTTAATTGTGGAGTTATCAAGCCAAAATAAAGCATTTTTTATACAAAAAAAGTAAGAATCTTAAACAAAAGGGTTGAATATTTATCATAATAGTTTAATTTTAACAAAAGGTTCAATGGTCAACCAAGAAAGATGAATTGAAAGAAAAATTATTTTCAATCAAATGATCGAATTTTCAAACAAAAAGGCGATTTTTCTACAAAACAGTTAAACTTTCATACAAGAAAATTTATTTTCTGCTAAAAAAGACATATTAAAAAAAATATATTATTTTTCAACAAAATATTCGAATTTATAATGAAAGAAAATCAATTTTCAACTAAAAATTGTATGGTTAAATTTTAGTTAAAAAGATCAATACCCAACAAAAAAAGACATATTTTCAATAAAACTGTTAATTTTTCAAAGAAAGAGATGAATTTCTAATGAAGTAGTTCCATTTTCAACAAAGTATTGTTGAATGTTTAACCAAAACAGAGGAATTCTCAACGAAAAATGTAATAGATGATACTTCAAGAACAACAAAAAACGAATTTTCAACAAAATAGTTCAATTATTAATTAATAAGTAATTTTGTATTAAACTAGTTCAACCGTCAACGAAAAAAAGATGAATCCTTAACCAAAAAAAATGTCTGCAAAACAGTTGTATTTTTAACCAAGAAAATTAATTTTCTACTAAAAATGGCGCAATTTGACAAAAAAAAAAAAAGAAATAAACAAACCAATTTGGAATCAAAGTGATGAATTTTTAACAAATGAGTTAAATTTCAAAAGAGTCGTTTTATTTTCGATAAAAAAATTAATTTTCAAACAAGAAAATTGGAAGAAAAAAACAAGATTAAATAAATAGAATAAAAAAAGAAGAAAATTTTTCACCAAAAATACCACTTTTCAATAAAATACATGAATTTCCAACTAAATAGTTGAATTTTAAACTAAACAAGCAAAATTTTCAACCAAAATAAATAGTCCAATTTTAAACAAAAAAGGATGAATCTTCAACGAAAAAACAAAACTCCTAAGAAAACATTTAGACGAGAAGTATGGTTGAATTTTTAATAAGAAAATGAATTATTAACTAATAAGAGTCGATTTCTACTAAAAATTAAAATATTCAACCAAAAATTTAATAGTTAAATTTACGGTTAAAATTAATTTAATTAAAAAAAAAACAACAAATATATACAATTTTTCAACATTATATTTAAATTTTTAACTAAAGAGATGAAAAGTTAGTATAACCGAATTTTCTATTGTTTTAACATTCATAGTCGAATTTTAAATTAAAAAAGATAAATTCTTAACGAAAAATGTAATAGATTATATGTTAGCAAAAAAAAAAAATAGAATTTTCAAGAAAATAGTTAAATTTGCAACCGAAGCGATGAATTTTCTGTAAAAGAGTTAAAATCTTGACCCAAAAGAGGATAAGTTTTTAACGAAATATTTTAATTTTCGACAAAAAGATGAATCTTCAACAACAAATTTTTTGATAAAATAATTAGACTTTCAACCAAGCATGGTTAAATTTTCAATTAAAAAATGAATTATTAATTAAGAAGAAAAATTGTCTACCAAAAAAGACGATTTTTCCACAAAATACATATATTTTTCAACACATAATTCATTTTTTTTAGTTGAAAAGATTAATTTTCAACGAAACAAACAGAAATTTTTAACAAGATAGTTAAATTTTCAGTTAGAAAATAAAAATATTCAACCAAAAATTGAACAGATAAATTTACAGATAAAAAAACAAATTTTCAAAAACAACCAAAAAACGATTTTTCTATCAAAACATTAAAATTTTTAAATAAAGAGATGAATATTTAGTATAGTTGAATTTTTAAACGACAGTGAATAAACTTCAATAAAAAATAGTTGAGTTTTCAACTAAATATGTAATATTTCAGAAAAAAGAGAATAAATCGAATTTTTAAGAAAATAGTTCAATTCGTAACCAAAGCGATGAATGTTCATTCAAGAAGGAACAAAAATTGTTAAATTGTCAATCTAAAGAGGCGAATTTTCTACAAAATCGTAAAAATTTCAATCCAAAAGGATGATTTTTGAACGAAATATTTGAATTTTCAAAAAAAGTTAATTTCCAAACCATCAAGATGAATTGAAAAAACTTATTTTCAATCAAATGATTGACTTTTCAAAGAAAAGGAATTAAACTTTGACCATTTTAATAGTTTAAATTTTTTCAAATAAACTAGTTAAATTTGTATCTAAAAAATATAAATATTCAACCCAAAATTGAATAGATAAATTCACGCATAACAAAATTAATTTCCACAAAAAAAATATTTTCAACAAAATAATAAAATCATTAACTAAAGAAGTGAATATTTAGTATATTTGAATTTTCAAACAACAATGATTAAACTTGAATCCAAAATAGTTGAGTTTTCAACGAAAAATGCAATATTTTATATTTTAGCAAAAAAAAAAAAGAAAGAAAGAATAAATCGAATTTTTAAGAAAAAAGTTAAATTTGAAACCAAAGCGATGAATGCTAATTCAAGAAAGAAAAGAAAGTGACAACAAAATTGTTTAATTATCAATTTAAAAGACGAATTTTCTACAAAACCGTTAAAATTTCAACCCACAAAAGGTTGACTTTTGAACGAAATATTTGAATTTTCAAAAAAAGTTAATTTCCAAACCATCAAGATGAATTGAAAAAACTTATTTTCAATCAAATGATTGACTTTTCAAAGAAAAGGAATTAAACTTTGACCATTTTAATAGTTTAAATTTTTTCAAATAAACTAGTTAAATTTGTATCTAAAAAATATAAATATTCAACCCAAAATTGAATAGATAATTTCATGCATAACAAAATTAATTTCCATGAAAAAAATATTTTTAACAAAATAGTAAAATCATAAACTATAGAATTGAATATTTAGTATATTTGAATTTTCAAACAACAATGATTAAACTTCAATCCAAAATAGTTGAATTTTCAACGAAAAATGCAATATTTTATATTTTAGCAAAAACAAAAAAAAAAGAACAAAACAAATTTTTAAGAAGAAAGTTAAATTTGCAACCAAAGCGATGAATATTCATTTAAGAAAGAAAAATAATTGCAACAAAATTGTTGGATTATCAATCTAAACTCATTTTCTACTAAATTATTGAGTTTTCAAAGCAAAATTGTTATACTTCAACCAAAAACTGTTGCCAATGGACGAATTTTCTATCCAGAAAGACGAATGTGCAACAAAATTTGTATTTTCCACCAAAAAAAAGATGAATCTTCTGCAAAATAATTTAATCTTCAAGAAAGTAATTAAATTTTTAACGAAAAAGTAGGCTTTTTAACCAACAAAGCTAAATTTTGGACCAAAAATATAATTATATACTATTCAACCAGAATGATTGAAATTTCGGTCAAAAATAGTTGGATTTTCTTGTCAGGTTCTATTAATTCAGTTCGTATTTAAACGGAAAAATGAGACAAAGTATTGAAAACGTGGAGAAAAAAAGGATTCTTTTTGTTTTAAAGAGGAAAAGAGAAGACTATTTTCTCATTTTCGCTGCAATTTTAATTTTTATAATTTAAATATTTACCTTTGCTCTTAATGCAGTTCTTCTGCATTATAGCATAATGATAGTTTGTATTGCAAGTACACAAACCATCAATACACTGCGAGTTGTTCAAGCTCTGGGTACATTGAATATTTTCGAGACATTTTCCTTTATGTCCAACGATATTCAGGCACCTCGACCTCTTTTCATCTACAACTGTTTTGTCCTCGCAATCACATATTTTACTAGTTTCATTGCAATGTGCCCCAATGTGATTGCATTCTCGTGTATCTCCGCATTTTTCCGCCAATCCTAAGAAAATGGGAAACGAATTTTTTACAATTTTAAGATACTAGAAAAACAGGCGCAAGCTTCGCGCTCGATTTTTATTTGTTAAATCTCACGCAGTTTTTAAATGAAAATATAACATTTAGATTGATACCACTTAAAAATCCCGAAAAATAAAATTCCAAAATAAATATTATTCATTTATTAAAAACAAAATAATGAAATATATTTACCATAGAAAAGTTCTTTTGATGTTTGAAGTTTTTAATAATTATTCTTTGAATTTAAAATAACAATAATTGAAAAAATATATATTTATGGATAAAAAATTTTGTTTGAAAATGTACATAGTATATTTTTTAAAATTACAAAAAAAAATGTTTAAAAATGAAATTGTTAATTAATAAAATAATAATAAAAAGAAACTTCGAGATAAATCGGTGCTGAATTGAATTCTGCAAAGTTTATTTGGAAAATGTTATTAGATGAGGAGAAAATTTACGGAGTAATTTTTTTTATACGCACCCGTGTTTTAATTCAGTTTTTAATACAATTTTGATATAATTCTTGGGACGAATGAAAAATTCCAAAAAATAAAATTCTCGATACTGTCAAATTCTCGAAATTATAAAATTGTCGAAATATAAAATTCTTGAACAAAATAATTCCCCGACAGTTTATAATATTAACGAATTTCAAAATTCCCCATAGAAAATTGCTTAATTATAAAATATCCGAACTAGAAATTTCCCAGATTTAAACAATACAAAAAATTCTTTTTTGTTCAATATTATTTTTTTATATTAGAAATGAAATATTAAAACATTTTTACCCAAGACTTATTTTTTTATTCCTTTTTTAATTATTGTCTGAATCGAAAAAAGACAATAGATTTGAAAACTTTTTTTTTTAATAGAAAAATTTGTTCGAAAATGTGAATAGTAATTTTTAAAATTACAGAAAATGCTCTCAAAAATTAAATTGTTAATTAGGAAAAAAAAATTAAATAGAAACTTCAGTGCTGATTTGAACCAGGCAGAGTTTCTTTGGAAAATGTTGTTGAGTTCGGAGAAAATTTAGAGACAAATTTATTTTCTCATTCGATGCACACATGTTTAAAAACTTGTTTATACAATCTTTAGCCAATTATTGTTATTTTAAATTCAAGCAATAATTTCTAAAACCTTTATACATTAAAAAGAAGTTCTTTAATCAAAATATTTTTCATAACTAATATTTATTATATTTTCTGTCAGAAATTTTCCAATTATTATACAGTGTCCGAAACTTTATTTTTCGGTTTTTTTTTTAATTCGTCTCATTTTGTGGTATCAAGTATCTCAAATAATAGGCAAAAAACAAGGAAAATATTTTCTATAATAGTAAAAATTCAAACCTTACCTTCAAGTTAAAACTGTTCAAAATTGTAAATTTTATTTTTGATGCCTGACGATTTTTTATTCAAACTTTTTAAATCATAAAATGAGGAAGTGAAATTTCATTTTTGATGAGTGAGAAATTAATCTTTAAATTTGAGTTTCCTTATAAGAATTAAAATTTTCATTTAAATAAGAAACAAGGAAGTAGAATTTCATAAAGAAATCAAAATTTGATTAAATATTAAATATTATTTTGAAAAATAAAAGTTTAAACAATTTTGAGTGAAAAATAAAAAAATGAAAGCTGAAAAGTAAAAATTGTAAAATACAAATTAGAAATGAAAATTAAAGAATGCAAATTGTTACAAACCAGTGCAGAATAAAAATAAAAACACTAGCAAATTCAAAAATGAAAATTTCCAAGCAGGCAACAAAAATGAAAACCCTAAAATTAAAATTTTAAAGTAAGAACCATAATAAAGTATGAAAAATTTTGAAAAAAGAAGAAAAATATTAGAAAAGCCCAGTATTTTTGAATAAAAATAAATATAATTCTTCTTTACCTATGTTCTTCCAGCAGTGATTTTCAGCCGCGTGATAATTTTCTCGGCACTCGCAAATTTTTTTAGCTGAACAGGTCGCATTGGGAAACTTAACTTGACATTCTGAATCTTCGTTGCAATTATCTCCCAACTGCTGAGCAATTCCTAGAATAAATTTAATTTATTTCAAAAACAATTTCTATTTTTCATCAAATAATTAAGAGATATTTTCCCTGAAAATTTCGATTTCGAAATTTTTTTTGGATAATTATTTAATTATTTGGTTTATTTATTATTTTTGAATTTTTAATTTGAACAGAAACGTGTAAGAGTGGGACAATCACATTTGATCTAGATTCTTGTTTTTTTTTTAATTCCAAGAATTTTGTAAATTAATATTTAACAATTAATTAAATTAATTAATTAATTAAAATTAATTACGTAATTAAATTTAAATTTATAGCAAAAACTAAACTAAAATTTAAATTTAAAGCAACAATTAAATTAAAATTAATAATAATATTATATTATTAAAATTACCCTTCAGACAAGCCGCTTTGTCGTGAGATGGAATGTGCTCTTTTACACATTCGCATCGCTTTGTTTGCTCGTTGCAAAAAGAATCGGAGATTTTACAATTTTTATCAGATTCACATTGGTCGCCAATGTAAGACTCTGAAAAAAAGAAAAATCATTTCCCTATTTTATTCTGAAAAAAGTCATTTAAATAATTAGAGGACGGTCGACAAATTTCATTTTAAAAATTCGCTGACTTTTCCTGATTATTCCCTGAACTATTTTTCATTTTCCCTGAACCCTAAAATTCAAAGATCCGAATTTTAATATCGTAAAATTTGTAATACATACTCTTTTATAAGCAAAACATAAAACAATGTGACTGAAAAATTTCGAAAAATAAAATTACCGAATAATAAAATGGCAAAATTGGAAAATTTCCGAAAGAAAACTTCAGTTAAAAATCCCGAATTTAATCGAGTAAACATTTTTTTAAAAATGTTTAATCTTTAAATGCGGAAATTTTCTGTCGGGAATTTTATTATTTGGAAAATTTCAAATTCGGTATTGTTATAAGCTCTCGGATATTTTCCAATTCGGTAATATTATGAACTGTTCGATAATTTTTTCATTCGTTAATTTTCCAATTGTGGAATTTTATTTTTCGGGATTTTTCAGTCTTTCCAAAACAATTTGAAATAAAAATAATAATTTACTTATTTAATTTGACCAAAGATGATGATTTAAACAAAATATGCAGTTGAAATTTGACCTAAAAAGATGGGTTTAAAAAAAAAACTAACTAAAAAAAGTTGCATTTTCAATAAATAATTTCATTTTTTGAAGACAAAGTTTTCAACGAAAAAAAGATTAATTTTCAATCCAACAGGATGATTTTTTAATCAAATAAATAAATGTTTAACAAAACAGTTAAATTTTAGATAAAAAAGATTAATTTTTTTACAAAATAATTCCATTGCCACCAAAAAATATGAATTATTAACGAAAAAATTGGTTATTTTAAACAAAATAAACAAACGATTTTTTAACAATATAGTTTAATTTTCGACATAAGAGTTGAATTTTCAACAAAATAATTAAATTTTCAACAGAATACTTGAATCGTTAACGAAATAGTTAATTTCTTAACCATCAGAGAGGAATTTTCCAACAAGAAGACGAATTTTATACATAAAGTTAAATTTTCAACCAATAAAAATGAGTTTTATTAAAAATACATGAATTTTCAAATAAATAGTTTAAGTTTCAACCAAAAGAGTTAAGTTTTGGTCAAAAAATGAAAAAGTTTAATCTTCAGGAAAAATAATTTGTTAAAAAAGTAGTTAAACTTTTGATAAAAACAATACATTTTAAAATAAAAAGACGAATTCTGTATATAATGCTTAAATTTTAAACCCGCAAATATTAATTTTCTACTAAAAAGACGAATTTTCAATAAAATAGTATAATTTTTTCTAACCAAAAAGATCAATTTTTCGCAAATAAGGATTTTCTAGTCAAGAAAGAAAAAACTAAAACCAATTTAAAATATAAATTTTGAACAAAAAACGAAATAGTTACATTTTTAGTTACACAAATGAGTAATTGATCATTTGACTATTATTTTCATTAAAAATATAATTTAAATCTTAACAAAATATTTCCATTTTCAACGCAAGAAATGTATTTTCAAAAAAAGAAGTTCAACTCTCTACAAAAAAAAAACATATTTCAATAAAACAACAGAATTTTTTTCATCAAGAAAGATGAAATTTTTACTCAAAGAGATGAATTTTTAAACAAAAAAGGCGAATTTTTTACAAAACAATTAAGTTTTCAACAAGAAACGATAAAAAATATCAATATTCTACAAAAAATGGAATATTTATATTTTTAGTTAAGAAAATATTAATGAAATGACAATTCAAAAAATGCATTTTTTAAACAAAGAAGCTCAATTTGCAACTGGAGAGACGAATTTGTCAAATAAACAGATTAACTTTCTAAAAAAAAACTTCAACAATTCGCAAAAATTTTTAACCAAAACATTGAATTTTGATCAGGAAATATGAAATTATAACCCAAAAAGATTATTTTTAAAACAACCAAAAAAAAAATTTTCCTTTAAAGACAATCAAAAACAAAAAAGGAATAGTTACATTTTTTGTTGCACAATTGATTAATTGATAATTTGATTATAATTTAATTCAAAAAATGGTTTTTTAACAAAACAGAAAACATTTTAACTCAAGAGATGAATTTTCAAATAAGAAGATTAACTTTCTGGTTAAAGAACAACACATTTAAACAAATAACAACAAATTTGAAGCAGTCAGTTGAATTTTTGATCAAGAAAGATGAAATTTTTACCCAACAAGATGACTTTTTAAACCAAAAAGAGACATTGTTCAATAAAACATTTGCAGTTGCAACCAAATAATACATTTTTTAACTAAAAATATAATCTTCAGGAGGAAATAACTAAAAAAAAAAAGAAATAGAAAAACAAGGCGAATAAATTACTAACAAAAATATTATCAGGGTGGCCAAAAAGTTTACAATAAAAATTCCTTAACTTTTTCTCTAATTTTTCAGACCATTAATATTCAAATACCAAATTCTTAATCTTGCAAAATTTCCAACATAGAATCATTTATAAACGGAAGTAAGCAATTTAAAAAAATTTCAAATTCATTGTCCTTCAGAGTTATTTAAAGTTCTTCTTATGGAAATTTCCTGACTTTTGACCCTTTAATACGAAACAAATATTCTTTTTTGATTAATAATATTAACTCTGTATTCTAGATTTTTTTCATTAAAATAAATATGTCTTTTGTTATTAAAAATGATTTTTACCGGGGTTATTTCTGGCCTGCGATACTATATTTTCATCCATTGGACAATCTCTCCATTGGCCGTCCAGGGGACACACACAACTGTAAAATTTGCATTTTGATTTCGATCCAACTTTTGATTGACATTCACTATCTGATGAGCATGGCATCACATTTCGAAGTAATGAGATATTTTCTGAAAAAAATGTTAAAACGATTCCAAAATAAAAAAATTGCATTGGCATTTTTTAGGGGCATGTACGAAAGTAGCATGTAATCAATTTGACGAATTTATAAATAAAAAAATTAAAATATATTGAAATTTTGGTAAATGGTTGAAAATGTATAAAAAGGTATGTTATTCAAGCCTTTTTAAGATTTTGTTTTCTTAGATAGAGCAGTTTTTTTCATTTTTAATTTAGAATGTAAGTGAGAACAGGGCTTTAGAGCCCTAGCTTAAAAAGGAATAAAAAAGCATTATTTAAACAAAATAAAATCACGCATGGGCCGGACAGACAAGCCCTGATATACAGGGAACCATTTATTACATTTTAGCATAATATATTTATTTTTCTAATTATAAAGCCACCGTATATAATAATACATAAACATATAACAATTGTAATCGTGACAGGCTGTCACAAGCCCTTAATTTTGAGTTAAATGAATTTTCAGCCAAAATCCCCAATACGAGCTTTTAAAAAAAAATTGAGTTTTAAGTTGAAGTCGAATAGTTTAAAAAAATTGATTTTTAAACTTGAAAGATTAATTGTTAATCAATATGTTAAATAAAATTTTTGTTAATAAACAGTTATATTTACAAGCACAAGTCCAATTTTTCAAAGTAGTTGGACTGAAAAATAAATACCTATCTACAACCAAATAGCAGAGAATTTTCAAGCAAAAGGGATGACTTCTCAAACACAAAAGAAGAAGTTTTAATCCATGAGGACGAATTTTCTATTGCAAAATATAAATGTTCAATAAAAGTGCTGAATTTTTAGTTAACGAAAAAGTTTCTTAAATTCTTAAATTTTATGATCAAAAATATGAATTTGCAACAAAATAATTAAATTTCCAAATAAATAATGAAATTATCAATCAAATGGTCGAATTTCTAAACGAAAAAGATTAAACTCATTGAAATAGTTGAATTTCCAAACAAAAAGACGATTTTTTAAGAATACATCTAAAGTTTTCAACATAAGAGTTAATTCTCAAATTACAGTTGGAGAGATGAACTTTCAAATAAAGCAATGAATTTTCAAGAAAATAGATGAATTTTTAACCAAAAAAAGGAATTTTCATGCCAAAAAAATAGAGAAAAATTAGAATACACCGGAATTTTCAGCCAAAAAGTTAATTTTTACTCAAAAAAGATGAACTTAAAAAGAAAAAATATGACTTTTCTATCATAAAAGAGGAATTTTCAATCCAAAAGGGTCAATCTTTTATTTAAAAAAACGAATGTTCAAAAAAATAGATAAACTTTCAACGAAAAAGATCAATTATTAATAAAACAGTTGAATTTTCAACTAAATAATTACACGTTTAGCGACATATTCGAATTTTATAACAAAAAATATTAAACTTCAAACAAATAGTTTAACTATTAATCAAAAGAGACAAATTTGAACAGAATTGTTTAATTTTCAAACAAAAGACGAATTTTTTTAGAAGAAACTTGAATTTTTAACAAAATAGTTAATTTTCAACGAAGAAAGATGAAGTTTCAACCAAAACAGAAAAAAATTTCGTGATAAAAGATCAAATAAAGTTTAACTTAGGAGGACGAAATTTCTATCCAAAAGATGAAATTTCAACAAAACCGTACATTTTTGGATCAAAACAGGTGGCTTGCAAAAAATAATGGAATTTTCTACCAAATGGTCGTTTTTGTAACAATTCAAATAAGAAAGATGATTTTTTTTACTAAATAATTGAAATTTTCTACAAAAAATTAATTTATAACTAAATAATTGGATTTTAATCAAAAGAGACGAATTTTCAACAATACAGATGCATTTTTAACTGAATGGTTGAATTTTCATGCCAAAAAGACGGAATTTTTAGAGGACACTTAAATTTTCAACAAAAAAGTTATTTTTCAACTAAAACAGATACATTTTTCAATATAAAAGTGAATTTTCGAAAAAAAGATAAAATTGTCAAAAAAAAAGGATGAGTTTTTAACAAAATAGTTGAATTTTCAACCAAATAATTTAATTTTTAACCAAATGGTCCAATTTTCAAACAAATAGATTAAAAGTTAACCAAATGGTTGAATTTTAAAACATAAAAAAAGACAGCTGAATTACAAACATGAAAAGTTTAATTATAAAAAAAAAACAATTTTTAACCAAATAGTTGCATTTACAACTTAAACTGTTTAATTTCATTAATAATAGACAACTTTTTAATAAAATAGTTGAATTTTCAACCAAAGGAGGATTTTTTTTAAAGTCACTTGAATTCTATACGAAAATTTTAATTTCCAACAACAAAAAATGAATTTTTCAACAAGACATATGACTTTTCGACCATAAAAGATGAGCTTACAATCCACATCAACGAATTTTTAAACAAATAATTGTTATTATTAACAACAAATTAATTTTTAACCGAACAGTTGCATTCACAAACAAATAGTTGGACTTTCAATCAAAATAGGTAAGCTTTCAACAGAATAGATTCATTTTTAACGAAACAGTTGATTTTCAATAAAAATGTTCATTTTCAAAGAAAAAAAGATAAATTTTCAAAAAAAAAAAAGGTGACTGTTCTAACATAAGAGGATTTTTTAATCCATGAGGACGAATTTCATATAAAAAAGAGAGTGTTTAACAAACCAGTTGAATTTCCGACAGAAGAGGATGAATTTTTAATAAAATAATTAAGTTTTTAATCAAATGGTTCAATTTTTCAAACAAAAAAAGTTAAACTAAAACAAAATAATTAAATTTTTGAGCCAAACAGACAGTTGAATTATCAGCCTGAAATGTTTAATTTTCAACAAAAAAAGACGATTTTTTCTAATAAACTTGAATTTTCAACACTTAATTAATGTTCAACCAAGAAAGATGAATTTTCAATAAAAAAAAGATAACTTTGCTACCATAAAAAAGATAATATCAATCCAAAAGTATGAATTTTGTATCAATATGAATTTTCAACAAAATAATTAAATTTTAAAACAAAAATCGAATTTGTAAAAACAAAAAAAAGTAACTTTAAAACAAAAATAGTTTTATTGTCTTATTGGGTCTTGTTAAAATTGAAAACAATCTAATTTATCCCTTTTAACTAAGAAATTGCTGTTAATTGAAGAATGTACAATCATAAAGCTTTAATGAGACATTATTCAACTTTTAATGTTCTCAATTAAAATAGAAAACAGCCGACTAGTCGGATTTCTCTCAAAGACATATTTAAAAAAAGTTGAAAAATGCCACATGATCAGATATTTTCAACAAAACAGTAATATTCTTAACCAGAGAAATTAATCTTCAACAAAAAAAATTAATTTTGAACTAAAAAGATAGATTAGCAAGCAAAAACGGAGTAGTTACATTTCAGTTAAAAAAAATTAATTTTTTACAAAAAAAATAATCATTTTAAACAAAACAGTTGAATTAAAAAAAAAAATTTTAATAAGCTCTCGACCAAAAAAAAAAGAAGAATTTTCAAACATTAACATTAATTTTCTACTTAAATACACATATACATGAATTTGCAACCTAAATAATATATTTTCATCAAAAATTTTATTTTTACATTGAAAGTTGAAAAAATTAATTTTTACCTATAAAAACGAATTTTCAGAAAAAGGAGTAAAATTTCGAAACAATAAATCAATTTTCAAGCAAAAATATAAATTTTTCATCAAGAAGATTAAATTTTTAATCAAACATGGTCTGGTTCAATTTTCAGTTAAAAAAAAAAGAATTTTCAATAAAATTGTTCAATTTTCACGAATAAAAGTTAATTTTATACAAAAAAGAAATAATAAAAAGATAAATTTTCAAACAAAGAAAGTACCGTGCGATCAACACAATAAATATTTAACCAATAATATTCATTTACTACCTAATAAGGATAACTTTGAACAAAATACTAATACTTGAATTTGCAACAAAATAATTAAATTTTCAACTGATTATCAAATTTTTAATAACAACAAAATGACCTTTCAATTAAAAATAGTTGAATTTTCTGATTGGGTTCTTATTGAAAGTTTCTTAAAAACAGGAGAAAAAAAGGTAAGCTCTTTAAAAAAGAGGAAAAGTTTGTGACGACTCTAATTCAAATTAAAATTATTTAATTTAAAACTTTCTTGGATAAAAAATTCTGTTAATTAAAAAATTTCTAATTATAAAGCTTTATTGAGACATTATTAAAGTTTTAATGTTCTCAATTAAAATAGTAAAACGTCAATTAGTCGCATTTCTTCAAAAAGCCGTATTTTAAATTCAAAAATATTCAAATGGATTAGTCATTTAATTATAGATTTCTAAGAATTATATTTCAATTAAAACATAGAACAAAATAAATCCGGAAAGTTACAGTTTCAACGGAATTCGTATAGAAATTCTCATACACAAAGTTAGAGAAAGTATTATTTATTTTTATTTTGCTAATCACCTTTTAAAGGTGACTTTATCGAAAATGTTTGGAGACTTTGAATTGGAAATTAGGACCAAATATAATATTTGTTATGTTCGAAAGCGAGTTACTTTTTAAAAATTTTGATTACAATAGAAGCAAATAAAATATAAATTGTTTTATAAATTTTATTTGGATAGAAATAAATGCTTAATATTAAATAAATTTAGAAAGAAATAAAAATTTTTAGATCAGATTTTTTAAATAAGTGAAAGAACTATTTTGATAGTTTTGAATTAATTTTTGTAATTTTACCTTGAATTGATGGAGCAGTATATTGCCCAAACGTCGAAACAAAAAGAAAAATCGTACACACGATTGAAGACTTCATATTTGTTATGATGAATTTTATGAGGACAGTACAATTCAAGTTGGCAATATATGATATTCTTCTCTGATCAAGTGTTTTCACAATACTGATAAATACTGAGGACTGATGAAATTTAATGTTTCAACTCTAAATCTTCGGCTGATTTCGTGAAAATTCGAAAATTTTCGGTTTGTTTTCTAGATTGAACACAAATCTTCTAATTTTCACTACAGTTAATGCAATGAACAAGAGAAATAATATAAAGTATTATTACGAGGGCGCTGTTTTTAATTTTAATTTTAGTTAATTATTTATTTCATATGTATGAAATTATTTTGAGATGTTCATTTATTGCAGAACGTGTAGCAATTTCAAAATTTGAATAGCTACAAAATACCGATTTCAAAATTCACTGACTTCTTCTTGGTCAATTTTTCATTTTCCCTTAAATAAATAAAAAAAAATAGATTTTCGTCAAAAAGCCGACTTTTCAAAAACAAAAGATAAAATTTTAATAAAAGAAATAATTTTCAAACAAAAAGATAAATTTTCAACCAATTAAATTAATTTACTACCAAAACAGATACACTTTTAACAAAATAAATGAGTTTTCAACAAAAATTGCAATATTTATATACAGATTGAAAAATTAATTTTTAACCATGAAAAACGAATTTTCAAGAAAATACATGAATTTCAACTAAAATCAAACACGAAGTAGTTAAATTATCGGTTAAACAAAAATAATTTTTGACAAAAAAAAATCATTTAGACAAAAAGTTCGATAAAAAAAAAATCAGAAACGAACTTTCAATCAAACCGTTAAACTTTTAAATGAAGTAATTAATTTCAAACATAATACATTAATTTTTAACTAAAAATTATAAATTTTTAACTGTAAATAATAAAAAATGTTTTTTTAGAAACAAAAAAAATTAACCAAAGAAATGCATTCTCACCTACATAAAATGACAAACCTTTGATAAAAAACAATAATTTCGAACCATAAATAACCAATATCTAATGGAATAGTTATGTTTTCAGTTCAAAACATTAATTTTGAACCACGCAAAAACTAATATTTAACAAAACAGTTAAATTTTAGTACAAAGAAATTATTTTTCAACAAAATACATGAATTTCAAAAAAAAAAAGAATAAATTTTCAACCAAATACGGAGAAAATAAATTTTCAATAAAAAAATAAAATAAATTCAATAAAATAGTCCAATTTTTAGCAGAAAAAAATGCATTTTCCACTATACTGATGAACCTTCAATAACAAAAATGACTTTTGAAGCAAATAGTTAAATTTTCGACCAAAAACGTAAATTTTCAACCGTTAAAAAGACGAATTTTTAACAAAATACATGAATTTTCCACTAAAAAGAGATAAAAACCCAACCTTTTTCTGAGTTATTAGGCACTTATTACATGTTAATAGTTATATTTTCCGTTTAAAAAATCTGCCCGCTACGCGGGCACATTCTCATCGCGCGAGGCTCGCTTCGCTCGCAAGTTTGAGCGCGCCTATGGCGCGCGACTGTTAGTTCTCGCGCTTCGTTCTCGATGTTGTATTTATCTCGCGCTTCGCGCTCGATTATGTATTTACCTCGCGCTCGCTCGGTCTTTATATTTTCGCACATTCTTGCGCAAACATTTTAAAATTAAGACTCAAAACATCCACCACTGTAATTGTGTAATTTTGAATTCTTTTTCGTTTAAAGAGCCTAGCTCGAGAGTTTGAGCGCACCTGCACGCGACTGATGGCAATCGCACTCCGCACTTGGTCTTTGCATTTCTTTCGCATTCGGGCACAGATCTTTTAAAATCAAAGGTGAACGAACCGACAACTGTAATTTTGTGATTTTGAACTCTCTTTTGTTAAAGCTCTTTTGACTTCGTACTCGATTTTGTCCAACATGTCAACTTTTCTACATTATACACAAACCTTTTATATCAATCATAATACATTTTTTATGTAACTCTGCCTGGGATTACTCATTAAAAAATTGCAAAATAAAAAGCAAATTATATTTATCATGATTATTTTTGTTTTGTTTCTTATTTTGCTTTAAATTGTGTTCTAAACTGCTCTTAAACATGTATCATTTCAATAAGTGTATATCTTTACAATTCATAATATGCATACAAATTGAATCATACTAATTCTTATTTCCTTGGTTTTATAATTTTTTTATTTTTAATGTTGTTTTTTACGATTAAATAAAAACTACTGCGCATCTGCATAGGGTATAATACAGGAACCTACATAGGGTTAAGTTCATACTTTGTGTCGTTTTTTCAAATAAATTTAATATTTTTATTTTTAATGTTATTTTTTACGGCAAAAGCAAAAACTAAGTGTCCTATAAAAAATTATAGCTCTTTTTTGGATGAACAATTTTTGTCTCATTTTTTTTCGTAGCTTATATCGAAAAGTGATTCATTATAAATTTGTGGTTCTTTCCAGGGCGTGCAATTGAGCTTTTTCATTTTTTTTCGTATCTTGCACAGTTTGACCAAAAAATTCAATTTTTGAATTTTTCATTATTTTTGGTACGATCAAATTTGGAATGTTCAAAAAGCAAAGTTTTTCTTCTCCTGACTTTTTTCATATCATGCGTTGTTTGGCCTAAAATGTTCATTTTAGTTTGTTTTTTTGGATTTTGAAAATGCTCTAACTCTGACAATTTTCTTTTTTTAGAAAAAAGTCAGAAGGATCAATTGTTTAAGTTTTGAAGTAGTATAAACAACCGCGCATAGAATTTTTACATCTTGAAAAAATGTGGTTTCAAAATTTTTTGTATGATCAAATTTGGATTTTTCAACTTTTTGACAAAATTGAAAAAGTTGTTATCATAATCTTGTAGGGTTTTTCTTCTCCAGCCTTTTTTTCGTATCATGCGTTGTTTGGCCTAAATTGTTCATTTTAATTTGTTTTTTTGGATTTGAAAAATTGCTATAACTCTAGTAATTTTTTATTTTTCGGAAAAAGTCATCAGGAGAAATTGTTAAATTTTTAGAATACTATGAATAACCCCACAGAGAATTTTTAAGTGGTCTCAAAAATATTTAAAATGTTCCCCATTTTTTGAATTTTCATCCGAAATGGCTGGCTAACGAACTTGAGCTTTAGTTTAGGACACTAAACGAGTGTACCAAAGGGCAATCTAATAGATTATTTTTTTCAAAAGTTATCTTGTTCACAGACAGACAGACAGATTTTACACAAATTTAATACCTTCTTTGATCAGAATGTAAAAATTAATTTTTCACAAGAAATAAACGAATTTTCCCAAAATTAATTTTTTTAATCAAATAAATAAATTTTAAACAAACCACACTTAATTTTCATCTAAAAATATTATTTTTCTACTTAAAATGGAATAGTTAAATTTTGAGTAAAAAATTAATTTTCATCTTCTGGCAAAATAAAAGTTCGTTACAAAACCCATTTTTAAATGTTTAAAATCGGTCTCATAAACATTACTATTTTCGATTTTGAAAAATTCCATCATAAGCAATTAAATCGTGATATTTATAAGCTTCATTAAATATTTCATTCCAAGATTCGTTATTTTGTCTTTACCATAACTAATAATTTAAATATGAATTTTTAACTATACTTTTCAATAATCTTGAATTCAAATATATTTTATTTGTATGTATTCAGGGTACAAGTATTTTGGGTTTAAAGATTTATTTAAGTCCTAAAAAAATAGTTTGGTTCAAAATCGGCAAAAGAAACATTGTACATTTTTTTTGTTAAGTTTTAATATTCAATTTTTAAATAGATTAATTTCGTAAACTTCAATTGAAAAGTGTTTAAATTCTAATACTTCCATATAAAATTAATATAAATTTCTTAGCTGTTCCAATTTTATAGGTTATAAAATATTTCATATACACTTTTTTTCTGGTACTATTTTAAGAATAATTTATTTCCAGTAGTGAAAAAGGAAATCTAGGATATAGTTGTTCTGTTGTTTAGAAATATTTTATTTTTGTGCTTTATGATATTTATGTATTTTATATTATCCATAAACAATGTTTATAAATCTAAAAAATTATTATAGGCAACATAATCTATGACGTTCATTACAAACATCCTTGACACAACAAAGAAAAAATTGCAAAATTAATTAATTTTGAAACCAATAGTATCTAAATTTTGCACTAAAAAATATCAATTTTTAAGGAAAAATGCAATCGTTACTTTTAATTGAAAATATTAATTTTCAACAATAAATAACGGATTTTCTAAATCTTCAACTCAAATTGCTGAATTTTCAAGAACAAAAAATTACTTGTTAATAAAAAAAATTGTTCACCAAAACCTAAAAAATTAAATTTTAATTTGGAAGAAATGAAATATAAACCAAACAGTTGAATTTGTAACTAAATTTAAGGAATATTCAATTTGAATAAGTTTAATTTTGAATTTAAAAAATTATGTTCCACAAAAAAACTAACTTAAAAAAAAACTGTAAAGAAAATAGTTGCATTTTCAAACAAAGCAATGAATTTTCAATCAAAACTATAAATTTTTAACTGGAATAATTGAATAATTTTAAGCCGAGAAGATGAATTTTGAACTAAAACTATGAATCTTCTAATAGAATAGTTGAATTTTAGATCAACTAGATGAATTTTCAACCAAAAAGATTCATTTTGATCAAAAAATATGAATTTTCAATTAAAAAATAATTTGTGAACTAAAAAGGATTATTTTTCAACCAAAAATTGAATCACTAAATTTCTAGTCAAAGAATGAATGTTTAACCAGAGTGATACATTTTTAACTAAAATTTGAGAATATTTAACATGAATAATACTTACATTTTCAGTTCAAATAAATAATAATTTTGAATAAAAAAATAAACAAATTTTCATCAAAATAGTTAAATTTTCGGAAAAAATTCCTTTTCATCCCAAGAAAAAAGATTTCCATAAAATAACTTATGTTTCGGCAAAAAAAATGAACTTTAAAATAAAATGATGAATGTCTACATAAAAAAAAAGAATTTTTAACCAAAGAATTAAATTTTTAATCAAGTAATTTTATTTCCAATCTAAAAGATAAATTTTCAACTGAAATGATAAAAATTTATCTGGAATACTTACATTTGTAACCGAAAATAAGAATGTTTAAATAAGTGGATTAACTTGCAAAGGAAAATATAATTTTCTACAAAAAAATCGATCTTTAATAAATTATGTGGATTTTCAATTAAATGGCTGAATTTTCAATTGAAAAAGAAAAAATTTGCATCCAAACTGTTAAATTTTTAACAAGAAGAGGTCAATTTTCAACAAAAAATGGATACTCAAAGGTTCAGTTGAAGGAATTAATTTTCAACAAAACTGATGAATTTTCAACTACAATCATTAATCTTTAACTGGAATAGTTGAATTTTATGCCAAAAGGATGAATTTTTTACAAAGAGGCGAATTTTTCACAAATCACATAATTTTTTAAACAGCTTGTTTATTTTCTAAATAAAATATATCAATTTTCAATCAAATAGTTGAATATTTATCCAAAAAAAGGTAAATTTTCAACCAAAAATAGAATGGTTAAATTTTCTGTTAAAAATTTAATTCCTTAAAACGACAAAAAAGATGGATTTTCAACAAATTATTTACATCTTCAACCCGAGATGAATTTTTAAATTAAATTATGAATCTTCAACACAAGAAAATAATTTTTAACATAAGAGTTTAAATTTCAACCAAGTAATTTTATTTATAAATTAAAATATGAATTTTCAACTTAAATGATAAATATTTATCTGGAATAGTTCAGTTTTTAACTAAAAAGAAGAATTTTTAAACAAGAAGATTAACGTGCAAAGAAAAATATAATTTTCTAAATAAAAAAACAATTCTTAACAAAACACGTGAAATATTCAATGAAATAGTTGAATTTTATACCAAAAAGATGAATGTTTAACTATATGTTAATTTTTACCCAACTAGTTAAATTTTTATCCAAAAAAAGATACATACTCAACAAAAAATAGAACAGTTAAATTTTATTTTAAGAATTTTCTACTGGAATAATGACGTTTTTTACTGGAATAATTACATTTTTGGTTAAAAAAAATTGATTTTCAATAAAGTAGTTACATTTTCAACCGGGGATAAATTGTCAAATTAAATTATTAATCTTCAACAAACAAACAAAAAATTAATTTTTAACGAAAAACTAAATTCTCGGTCATTTCCCGGTTTCCCGATCAAAATGTTACTCTGAACTGACAAAACGATGAAATGATGATGAAAATGAAATTCAATACTTTGTTTATTGTTTTTATTACCAAAATATTGTACATTTAATTCTTTACATAATTTATTTGGAATAATGACGCTCTGAAATACAATTCTCGGGGATATTATACATACAGTAATAATGTACAAAATAGGATACGCATTTTACAAGTGAAATAAATAAGACGTAATAAAGACAGGGGTAAAAAAATATAATTTATATTGCATATTTAAGAGCATGTGACACTTTTCCCGATTCTTAATTTACCGAATTATTGTTTTTTTTATAATACCAATTCCACACGAATTGTAATACCGAGCTAAATGTTTGGAAAATAAAGAAAAGAGGCTAAGGAACTATGCACTAATACATTTTTAGATACAAAAAAAATGCCAAAAATTATATATATTTTTTGTAGAGTAAAAAATTATTAGTAAGTCCCTTTTCTTAATTTTTCCAAACTTTGAGCTCGATATCTCATTTCGTGGGGAATGGGGTTTTTGCATGTTTTCAAACATTTTTTCCCTCTAATGTTTCAGTCTACTTTTTGAATTTTCAAATTCCCACAAATATTTAAATTATCGAAATTTAGAACTGCTGAACATAGTTAATTGATTATTAATTATGAGCTATTTATGAGATTATAAATTATGCAAAAAATTTAATTATTTATTATTTAATAATTTATTAATTATTTGAAGCTATTTTAAATTTCAGGAACAGAAATAGAATTTATTTATATAATGTCACTTTATAATAAATATAATTATTATATCTATATATTACAAACAAGGAATATGATAAACCATAAAATATTGTTTTCTATTCCAATTAAATAACGAAGTCTTAAATGTGATATTTTTTTAATCAAATAGACTTTGTAAAAGTTAAAATATTATAACATTTATATAGACACTTTAAAGACCAATATCAAATATCTTTTATTAGAACAAGAAAATAAGTATTATCATTTTGTTTTTTAATTTATACAAATATAATTGTTATAAGATCCTTGATAAAATTTAAAAAAAAAGATTTTTGAATATTTCAGGCGTGCCAGAAAATAATCTACAATATTTTAAAGAAATATTTTATTTTATAGGATTTTACAAAATGTTATGAAAAATTCGATACTTTTTAAAAGACGTTTAGTACTTTTAGAAGCTGGAAAGGAATCAGGAAAAATTGGATAAATCTTCGAAAATATTTCCCAGTTTTCGAATATTTCTAAACTATTGAAATTTTCCTTAAAATTTTGAAATATCAAAAACATTCCAAATTATTTTAAAGCTTCTAAAGTTTAGTTTTGATTTTTTTCAAAATCTGCATTTCTAAGAATCTTTTGAACCTAAAAATTAATTTTTAACCTCTTTAATTCTACTAAATATGTATGTATTGAATTTACTCGATTTTTTATTTGATTTTATTTTGAAATCTTACCCAATTGAAATATTTTACTTTAATATCATCCAAACTTTTTTTACGAAAGTATAAGAAATCGTTTAATAGGTTTAAAAACCTCCTTTAATTCAGACCTTTTAAACCTTATAATCTCTCAAAATTATTTCAAATTTTCCAGCATTTTTTATGTATTCTGCAAAATTCTAAAAATTGCCTTACAATCTTTGGGATTCTTCTTTGACAATTTTCGAAATCTTTTTAAATAAGGGCTTTAAATTGTTTTTCGGAATTAAAAATTATTTTAATTTATCCTAGAAACCTGAAAAAATATCTTTCTTTTTCGTGAAACTTAGCAAAATTCTTTAAAAAATCGTCACAATTTTTAATTACTTTTTATTCGTTTCAAAACTTCTGAATATCTCTCAAACTTACTCAATTTTTTTCAAAAATTATGTATGTTATATGGCAAAATTGACCAATTTTGCTTTAAAATCTTTCACACTTTAAACAATTTTTAGAAAATAATTCAAAATGTTTTGTGGTCTTTTTAAATTTTCTCTTGAAATTCCTTACAAAAAAATTATTTAAAATTTTCAAATTAATCCTAAACTTTTTTTCATTCTCTTGACACCCTGACAAAATTCAGTTTACCTAAAAAAATTTGTAAATCCTGAAAAATTAAAAAAATTGTCTCAAACTCGTCCATATTCTTTTACCCCACATTTTGAAATCTTCAAAACTTAATTTTTTAAATAAAACCTAAATCATTAAACTGCCAATTAAAAAATTTTGAACATTTATCAATTGTCAACAATTGAAAATTCCCTATTTAAATCCGAAATTTAAATTCTTTTCGAAAAATTCCCTCTTTAAATCCAGAATTTTAATTCTTTTCGACAATTTTCCATTTGAACTAATTTCAAAAATTAGAACTTGTTGGAAAAATTCCCTGTTCCAATCCATAATTAAATATTATTCTAAAATACCTCGTTTTAAAACAGAAAAATAATTTGTTAGAAAAATTCAATTTTCCATTGAGAATTGCTATTCTCTTGGATAAATTCCAGTTTCAACTCAGAATTTGTTAAAAATTGAAAATTCTTTCTTCAAATCCGGAATTTTAACACTTTTGAAAAATTTCCCGTTTCCAAAAAGAATTCGAATTTTTGTAAAATTCCCTATTCCAATTTATAATTTTAATTTTTCTCGAAAATATATCGTTTCAACTTCGAATTAGAATTCATTCTAATAAAAAATTCCCTGTTTCAGCTCGAGATTTATTAAAATTTTAACATTCCCTGTTCCCAGAAGAATTATAATTATGTCGGATAAATACCAATTTCAATTCAAAATTGGTTAAAATTTGAAAATTTTCTGCTTCAACTCAGAATTATAATTCTTTGGAAAGATTTCTTGTTCGAATTCAGAATTTTGTTCCTTTTCGAAAATTTTCAGTGCTAGCTCGGATTTTGTTAATTATAAAAATTTTAAATAGTTGAAAAATCCTTAAAATTCTTCGAAATTCTATTTCAAAATCTTGAAACATCTACACATTGTTTCGAATTATTTCAAATTCAAAAATATTATTACAAGTTTTTCATAACTTCTAAATATCTTTTAAAATTATTCGAATTTTAAATAATAAAAAAATCAGTTCCAAGTTTCCTGGCAATCTTAAAAAATGTTATTAATAAAAAGCTTCTAAATTTCCTGTTCGAAATCTGCCGAAATCTATATTTGGTTTCAAATTAGGCCGTGTAATATTTGCACCGAAATTTTGGTAATAATAACCGAGCAAAATCAAAATTTAAGAAGTTGACATACAAATAAAATTTTTGTAAAAAGAACAATTAAAATTGCAATTTTCAAAGTTTAGATTTTTGTTCCGTTTTGAGTATTTTATTTATAATTACTGATTTTAAATGTACAATCAGATATTTCTAAATATCAAGTAATTACTCTTTTTTTTTTAATTGAAAAATTTTTAATTACCTGGTTTAGGAATGGAATATTTTAGACTGAACTTTAATAAAAGCCTTTAATTATAAATATATTATTTACAAGTTATTTTAAAATTAAAAATAGTTTATAAAGTTTCAATAGGGCGTTTAAATTTGCTTAAGACTTTCCAATTGAAACAGTTTAATTTTTAACGTCAAAATCTAGAAGTTCTAAAACTGTGAACTGATACCGAATCGTTTTGTACAATCAATTTTTTATTATTTTTAACATTTTAAAGTGCAATTCAAATATTAAAATCATTAATTAAATCACATTCACAGTTGATCAACTAAAAATGTTGAAATCTAAGTTGGACGGTTTTTTCCCCTAAAAAATTGTAAAATTCTCGGTCAAAAAATCAATTCAGGGTCAAAAACGTGATTAACAAAAATTGGAGGTTATCTTTCGAAACATCTCATTCTCACGGACTCGAATGATATTATTCCTTACTATCTTTTTTTAGGTTTAATATTTTAAGAAAATTGTATTTTTTAGTTAAATTTGATTACGACTGGGCTGCTGCTTTTCAACAATTTTCAGTGAACAAATATATGTGTTCGAAATTGAAATTTGAATTTTTGTCGGCTGTCTGCTAGATACTAGGTTAGTCAATGGATCATTATTTTGATTGGTTCGGCGGTTTTTCGGATTGCAATACTTTTCTTAAACACTTTTTTTCTTGGAAATGAATTATTCAAAATTTTTTTTAAATGCACTAAAATGTTCAGAATTTTATGCTGTATTTAAAAAATATATTACCTAAAATTCATGCAACGCCCACATTGGTACGATACAAAAAAATGTCGGTAAGGTAGGAATCAGATGTGTCACATGCCCTTAAAAGTTAAAACCCTTGAACGGCCACTGTTGCAGCAGAATATTCACTATTTCCGGTTTTCTCGATTTTCATCTAATAACCTTAGAATTCCGCAAATATTTCATCATATACACAATAGAAATCGAGAAAATACTTTAAAAAATATTAAAAAAAAAAAAAAAAAGATAAGAAAATGAACATTCCTGAATAGAGTTCGTAAATATGTTTACAAAAACATTTTCTAGAGTAAAATAAACATATTTTTTTTTAACTGGGGAGTTGCTACAGATAAGGAAAAATGTCATTAAAAATTATTATATTTTGGTTGAGTATTCAAACTATTTTGTTGAAAATTCATAGTTTTTGGCTGAATTCAACTATTTTGGGTACAAAATTGAAATTCTTCTTAGTTGAAATATCAAATACTACTATTTTCGTTGAGAAATCATTCTTTTTGGTTAAAAATTCAACTACTTGGTTGACAGTGGAACTAATTTCCTGAAAATTCATTTATTTGGTTGATTCATCATTTTAGTTAAAAAAACTTTTTTTTTTAAGACTTGATTTTGTTGAAAATTATCTTTCATAGTTGAAAATTAAATTATTCTTTTAACTGAAAATTTAAATCGTACATGTTTGGTTCCAAACATATTCCATTTTTGTCTACAATTTATCTTTTTACTTTATTTTAAAGAAATTAAATCTTCTTGTTTGAAAATTAGGCTATTTTCTTGAAAATTAACTTTTATTTGATTGAAAATTAAGGCTCATAGCAAACATTTAGTTATTCTATTTTTTGTTCAAAATGTTTTAGGCGACAATGCATGTATTTGGTTAAAAATTATGTAGTATCAAAATTATCAATGTTTAGCTTAAGCTCGACTTCAAATTAGAGTCTATAACGTGCCGTAGATTTTTAGAGAGTGTATGTGCAAGAATTCATGACATCACGTCGACCACAATACGATACATGAAGTATAAACATCCTGGCTTTTGACGTATCATGATCTTGCTGGAAGACCAGTGTTGCGACGATACTAAGACGATTAAGACGTGTTCACTCATTTATTCTGTTTCTCATCTTATTATTTTCTAATCGTTTATGTTATCTGAATAAACAGAAATCTTTACACTAATCTTGAAATCCTTATTATAAATCCCACAATTATTTTTTTTTTTTTTAGTTGAAAATTTATCATTTAAGTTAAAAATCCACTTTAAATATTCCATTTTTTGTAGAAAATTAAATTTTTTCGATAGAAATGTAATCTTTTTCGTAAAAATTCTGCTTTGTAGAAATTTTAACTATTATATTTTTTGTTAAGAATTAACTGGTTTAAAAAAAAATATTTAGTTAAAAATTAGTTTTTCTTTTTCAGAGAAATTTCATCTTTTAAATATTCCATTTTTTGTAGAAAATTAAATTTTTTCGATAGAAATGTAATCTTTTTCGTAAAAATTCTGCTTTGTAGAAATTTTAACTCTTATATTTTTTGTTAAGTATTAACTGGTTAAAAAAAATATTTAGTTAAAAATTAGTTTTTCTTTTTCAGAGAAATTTCATCTTTTAAATATTCCATTTTTTGTAGAAAATTAAATTTTTTCGATAGAAATGTAATCTTTTTCGTAAAAATTCTGCTTTTAGAAATTTTAACTATTAAATTTTTTGTTAAGAATTAACTGGTTTAAAAAAAAATATTTAGTTAAAAATTAGTTTTTCTTTTTCAGAGAAATTTCATGTTTTGGGTTGAAAATTTCAATATTTGGGTAAAAATTCATATTGCTGGTTTAAAAATTCATCACTGTAATTAAAAATTAATTTTCTATAAAACTCATTTTTTTGTTTAAAATTTATTTTTCCAA